>NC_073382.1:4235327-4330507 GCF_028641065.1 Leucoraja erinaceus
TTTAGTTTAAAGATACAGCGATGGACCGCCCTTCAGCCAACTGACCATTGATCACCAATTCGCACTTGTTGTAAGTTACACCCTACACACTAGGGGCAATCAACAGAAACCAATTAACCTACAATTAACCTACACGTCTGTATGACGTGGGCGGAAACCGGAGCACCCTGAGGGAACCCACGTGGTCAACGTGAAAACTCCACACAGACAGACCACCAAGGTCAGAACATGAACCAGGCTCCCTGGCACTGTGAGGCAACAGCTCTACCAACTGTGCCACTCCTTTGTTGGACTGTACATGGTTAATTAAGGTTGTGTGGGCCCATTCAAAAACCTGATTGTTGTAGGAAAATAGCTGTACCTGAATATAGAACATAGAACTGTTTAGCCCAGGAATGTTTGTGCTGAACAACATGCTTTGTTAAACTGATCTAATCTGTTTGTACATGATCCGTTTCCCTCTATTCCCTGCACTTCCATGTGCCTACCTAAATACAGAGAAACATAGAAACATAGAAAACAGGTGCCAGGAGTAGGCCATTCGGCCCTTCGAGCCTGCACCGCCATTCAATATGATCATGGCTGATCATCCAACTCCAGTATCTTGTACCTGTCTTCTCTCCATACCCCCTGATCCCTTTAGCCACAAGGGCCACATCTAACTCCCTCTTAAATACAGCCAATGAACTGGCCTCAACTACATGCGGTGGCAGAGAATTCCAGAGATTCACCACTCTCTGTGTAAAAAATGGCTTTCTCATCTCAGTCCTAAAAGATTTCCCCCTTATCCTTAAACTGTGACCCCTTGTCCTGGACTTCCCCAACAACGGGAACAATCTTCCTACATCTAGCCTGTCCAACCCCTTAAGAATTTTGTAAGTTTCTATGAGATTAGCCCTCAATCTTCTAAATTCTAGCGAGTACAAGCCAAGTCTATCCAGTCTTTCTTCATATGAAAGTCCTGACATCCCAGGAATCAGTCTGGTGAATCTTCTCTGTACACCCTCCATGGCAAGAATGTCCTTCCTCTGATACACCACCATCGTATCTGCCTCTGCCACCATCCCCTGGTCTCTGTGTAAAAAACTTGCACTGCACATCTCTATTAAACTTTCCCCCTCTCACCTTATAGCCATGCCCTCTAGTGTTGGACATTTCCACCCTGGGACTGTCTACCTTACCTATGCCTCTCATTATTTTCTATACTCTTATCGTCTCCCTTCAACCTCAGAGGATACAATCCAAGTCAATTGCCCATAGACAATAGGTGCAGGAGTAGACCATTCGGCCCTTTGAGCCAGCACCGTCATTCACTGTGATCATGGCTAATCATCCACAATCAGTGCGCCGTTCCTGCCCTCTCTCCATAATCCCTTGACCCGGCTATCTTTAAGCCCTATCTACCTCTCTCTTGAAAGCATCCAAAGAATCGGCCTCCACTGCCGTCAAAGGCAGAGAATTCCACAGATTCACAACTCTCTGGGTGAAAAAGATTTTTCTCATCTCCATTCTAAATGGCCTATCTCTTATTCTTAAGCTGTGGCCCCTGGTTCTGGACTCCCTCAACATCGGGGACGTGTTTCCTGCCTCTAGTGTGTCCAATCCCTTAATAATCTTATATGTTTCAATAAGATATCCTCTCATCCTTCTAAATGCCAGTGTATACAAGCCCAGTCGCTCCATTCTTTCAACATATGACAATGCCGCCATCCCGGGAATTAACCCCGAGTCTATCCAAACTCTCCCTGTAACTGAAACCCCTTGGTCCAGGCAGCATTCTGGCAAGCCTCCTCTGCACCTTCTCCAAAGCCTCCACATCATTCCTGCAATGTGGCCACCAGCACTGCACACACTGCTCCAAATGTGGCCTAATCAAACTCCTCGAGAGCTGCATCATGATCTCCTGACTTATATTCAATGCCCTTGGCAATGAAGGCAAGCATATCATGTACCTTCTTTACCACCCTATCTACTTGTGCTGCCATCTCCAGTGAGCTTGGCAGGTCAGGCAGCATCTGAGGTAGGAAAAACAATGAAGGATCTTTGACTTGAGATGTTAACTATCCAACATTTTTTCCCTATTATTGCAGAGTGGAAGGGAGAACATGAATTTCCTCCGGGGACTACAGTTTCTTCCCACGCCCCAAAGATTAAACCCAGTTTACAGTTTATAATCCATCCTTATAATGACAGCCCTCCATTCCAGGCATCATTCTGGTGAATCTCTTCTGCATGCTCTCTATTGCCACCACCTCCTTTTTATAATATGGCAACCAAATCTGTACATGACACTTTAACTGAGGGCTTAGCCAATGCCTTGTACAACTTCAACATGATGTCCCAATTCCTCTGCTCAGTATCTTAGGCTACAAAGGCAAAGAAACCAAATGGCTTTTCAAATGTTTAGTGTACGGCCCATTCTCTCATACTCTTCGGTGAATGATCCATGATACGTTCATAAGTTCTAGGAGCAGAATTAGGCCATTCGGCCCATCAAGTCGACTCTGCCATTCAACCATGGCTGATCTATCTTTCCCTCTCAACCTCATTCTCCTGCCTTCGCCACATAACCCCTGACACCCGTACTAATCAAGAATCGGTCAAACATATCCTTAAAAATATCCATTGACTTGGGTTGGCTCCAGCTCGCTGGTGGGTCACTCATTCCTTCTCTCCAGAGATGCTTCCTGGCCCGTTAAGTTACTCCAGCATTTTTGTGTCTATTTCCATTGCCTCCACAGCCGTCTGTGGCAAATAATTCCACAGATTCACCATCCTCTGACTAAAGAAATTCCTCCTCATCTCCTTTCTAAATTTGTGTCCTTTCATTGTGAGCTTATGGGCTCTGGTCCTGAACCCTCCCCCTAGTGGAAACATCCTCTCCACATTCACTCTATTCACCCGGTGTGGCTTTAATGGCCCAGCGGGACAAATCGCCATCGCCCGCCGGGGTGCTTTGACTTTGACTCTGACATCGGGGAAAGTGGGGGGGGAGTGCAGTGTGAGAGATAAATAGTTTTTTTTCAAGGCCTTTTGAGTTTGGTGACAAGCCCATATCACAAAGCAATGTGGCGATGGATAATAGATTTGTTTTATTATAACATCTAAAATATGTTGTAACTATAATCTTCCAATACTGGTCTCGGGGAACTAGGAGCTCATTTCAAAGAAATAACTTTCTGGTAACGCCCCTTTCTCCCATGCTTTTAAAGAAAACAAACTGGAAAGCTTTGATTCTGCTGATTTAGGGGGGACGTTTGTGTTGAACTCTAAAATGTGGTGTGTCCATTTTATTCATTTTTATTTTTTAACCTACTTCTATGGTTTGTAATGGAACTTATTAGTTAATTTATGTAAAGCACTTTGGGGTCAATGCAAATTGACTAAAAATGTGCTATATAAATAAACTTACTTTACTTTTACTTTACTCCATCCAGGCCTTTCACTATTCGGTAAGTTATAATGAGATCCCTCCTCATCCTTCGAAACTCCAGTGAGTATAGGCCCAGTGCCTTCAAACGTTCATCAAATGTTAACCCAAGAATCATTCTTGGGATCATTCTTGTAAACCTCCTCTGGACCCTCTCCAACGTCAGCACATCCTTCCTCGATTATGATGATTTGGAACGTAGTCGCATTCACAAATGTCATCTGCTTACTGCACCTTAATGGACTTTGGACAGGTGCATCGAATAATTGATATCAATTACAGATATTAATATCTCGTGGAAATCAAACGTGTGGCAGACATTAGCATATCAAAGAGGTTTATCTATCCCAATAAAAATATCTTCAACATAATTCCAACAAAGAGTTCCAAATACTGTGATCCTTAGCCTTCTATGCACTTAGGGCACATGCATTACTTACAGAGCCATTTCAAATCTGCTGAAAGAACAATCTGTACCCGAGGGATACCTACAACCAATGGTGGCCCCATAACATCCTCCAAACTTACTGGCAGAGTTCAGTTCTGGGAACCATGTTATAGGGAAGATGGTGTCAAGCTGGAAAGGGTACAGAGAAGATTTATGAGGATGTTGCCAGGGCTAGAAGGTCTGAGCTATAGCGAGAGGTTGAGTAGGCTGGGACTCTATTCCTTGGAGTGCAGCAGGATAGAAACATAGAAACATAGAAAATAGGTGAAGGAGTAGGCCATTCGGCCCTTTGAGCCTGCACCGCCGTTCAATATGATCATGGCTGATCATCCAACTCAGTATCCTGTACCTGCCTTCTCTCCATACCCCCTGATCCCTTTAGCCACAAGGGCCACATCTAACTCCCTCTTAAGGGATTGGACAGGCTAGATGCAGGAAGATTGCTCCCGATGTTGGGGAAGTCCCGGACAAGGGGTCACAGGCTTAAGGATAAGGGGGAAATCCTTTAAAACCGAGATGAGAAGAACTTTTTTCACACAGAGAGTGGTGAATCTCTGAAACTCTCTGCCGCAGAGGGTAGTCGAGGCCAGTTCATTGGCTATATTTAAGAGGGAGTTAGATGTGGCCCTTGTGGCTAAGGGGATCAGAGGGTATGGAGAGAAGGCAGGTACGGGATACTCAGTTGGATGATCAGCCATGATAATATTGAATTGCGGTGCAGGCTCGAAGGGCCGAATGGCCTACTCCTGCACCTAATTTCTATGTTAAATATAGCCAATTAACTGGCTTCAACTACATTCTGTGGCAGAGAATTCCAGAGATTCACCACTCCGGAATGTGGGTGGAAACCGGAGCAGCCAAAGAAAACCTACATGGTTACAGGGAAAATGTACAAACTCTGTACAGACAGCACCCATGGTCTGGATTAAACCCAGGTCTCTGGCTTTGTAAGACAGCAACTCTACCATTGCACTACTGTGACGTCAGTGGGACTAGTGTGAATCCTTGGAACGCAGCCCTTTAAAATGGAGGCGGAGAAGCCAAGGGGACACAAAGAGCCTCACATACACCAGTTGGCTCAGTGAAGGAAAACATCTCCCCTAATAGCACTCATCAACCTGTCCCAATCAAGTACCTCCCACTCAACCCGTGGTAGTCCACAGATCTCACCTTGGCCTCATTTCACAACCCTTAGAGTCTTCAGTCTGAAGAAAGGTCTCAACCTGAAACACCACCCATTCCTTCTCTCCAGAGAGCTGCCTGCCCCGCAGAGTTACTCCAGCATTTCGCGTCAATCTTCAGTGTAAACCAGCATCTGCAGTTCCTTCCCACACCCTCCACAGATGCTCCCTGACCCACTGAGTTCCTCCAGTGCTTTGTTCAAGATTCCAATATCTGCAGTTCCTTGAGTCTCGAAACCTGCTTAGCTGTGAAATCGTCTGAGTAACGTCACTTTATCAGCAGCTGTTACAAACATTAGGGGAATCTTCATCTATATCATAAGCTAAAGCTGTTGCCAAGAACAATTCAATTTAATTTCAATTGCCATACATTTATGCCAGTTTTTCTTCAGCTACACGCGTTGTGTAAACTGATGGATTATTGGAATCGAGTAAATGTGATGCCTTTCGTTGCCATCTGGTTGGTAATTTATTGCAGGCGATGAAGAAGGCACGCAGAATTGAATTTAATGTCTGGCACAAGTCCTCTACTCCACTAATGTCTGCATTTAGGTTAAGTATTCCTTACTTTCAAGTCATTTCCACCAGATGTTGATCTTTGCAATTGATGTTAATTTCTCCATACATTCAAATAATCTCAATTTGATGCAAATCCCAGCAATCAATGTTATCTATTCCATGCTTTGTGCAATCTTCAGCAGTTGTTAATCACACCAATTGACAAAAGTTATGACGTCAATTAGTTTAATCTCTTACTTATGCTCATTTTAATGATTCCATACATTCATGTGATCTCCACGGGGTGTTAATATTTGCACCTGATAAGAATTATTCCAGGCATTTATGTAATTTCCCATCAGATATTAAATAACATATAACATATAACAATTACAGCACGGAAACAGGCCATCTCGACCCTTCTAGTCCGTGCCGAACACGTATTCTCCCCTAGTCCCATATACCTGTGTTCAGACCATAACCCTCCATTCCTTTCTCTTCCATATAACTATCCAATTTATTTTTAAATGATAAAAACGAACCTGCCTCCACCACTTCCACTGGAAGCTCATTCCACACAGTCACCACTCTCTGAGTAAAGAAGTTCCCCCTCATGTTACCCCTAAACTTCAGTCCCTTAATTCTCAAGTCATGTCCCCTTGTTTGCATCTTCCCTCCTCTCAGTGGGAAAAGCTTATCCACGTCAACTCTGTCTATCCCTCTCATCATTTTAAAGACCTCTATCAAGTCCCCCCTTAACCTTCTGCGCTCCAAAGAATAAAGCCCTAACTTGTTCAACCTTTCTCTGTAACTTAGTTGCTGAAACCCAGGCAACATTCTGGTAAATCTCCTCTGTACTCTCTCTATTTTGTTGACATCCTTCCTATAATTAGGCGACCAAAATTGTACCCCATACTCCAGAATTGGCCTCACCAATGCCTTGTACAATTTTAGCATTACATCCCAACTTCTATACTCAATCCTCTGATTTATAAAGGCCAGCATACCAAAAGCTTTCTTTACCACCCTATCTACATGAGATTCCACTTTCAGGGAACTGTGCACAGTTATTCCCAGAATGTCAAAATTGAGGCTGAGGCTGACTGTCTTTAAAGATCGTGAAGAATTGGACAGGCGAGATGCAGGAAAGAAAATGCCGATGTTGGGGGAATCCAGAACCAGGGGTCGCAGTTTAAGATTAAGGGATAGGCCATTTAGGAATGAGATGAGGAAAAACTTTTTCACCCAGAGTTGTGAATCGGTAGAATTCTCTGCCACAGAAGGCAGTGGAGGCCAATTCACTGGATGTTTTCAAGAGAGAGTTAGATTTAGCTCTTAGGGCTAAAGGAATCAAGGGATATGGGGAAAAAACAGGAACGGGGTACTGATTTTAGATGATCAGCCATGATCATATTGAATGGCAGTGCTGGTTCGAAGGGCCGAATGGCCTACTTCTGCACCTATCCTTTTTTTGTTTCTATTATTATTCTTTGCAATCAGGTGATGACCATCAAATATTAATGTCTACAGATTCAGAAGCAAAATAAAGTGCTGGAAATGTCATTAAACTTTAACCATCCGGAAAAACAAACATACAGTAGTTATAATCAGGTTTATTAAAATGAACTGCATAGGTTTCCTGAATGTGTTTAACAGTGTACATGTGGATAAGATGTTCTTACTTGTAAGGGCAAATCAAATTTGTTGTTAAGTATAAAATGGTCACAATGACATTCAGAAGAGTTTAAGGGAATCTCTTCACTCAGGGACTAGAGAGAAACTTGGAATTACAAGGGGTGAGTGAGGTCATAAGATCAAAAGATCAGAAGTTCAGAAGCTAGGAGCAGAAATAGGCCATTCGGCCCATCAAGTCTACTCCGCCATTCAATCATGGCAGATCTATCTCCTCCTCCTAAACCCATTCTCCTACCTTCTCCCCATGACCTCTGACACCCATGCTAATCAAGAATCTATCTATCTCTGCCTTAAAAATATCCACTGACTTGGCTTCCACAGCCTTCTGTGGCAAAGAATTCCGCAGATTCACCACCCTCTGACTAAAGAAATTCCTCCTCATCTCCATCCTAAAAGAACGTCCTTTAATACTGAGGCTATGACCTCTAGTCCTAAACTCTCCAACTAGTGGAAACTTCCTCACCGCATCCACTCTATCCAAGCCTTGAGGTGAGAATTGTAGTTGCATTTAGGGTCTGGGGGAGTGAAGGTGAAGCTGAAGACAGGGAAAAATTATGCCTGCATTAGAGGGATGCCCGATAAGAGGTTGGACAGACTTGTATTTTTTATTCTGAAATGCCAAAGCTTGAGGGGACACCTTAGAGAAATATATAAAATGACTAGACCAAGGTTATATGGACCCATATAACCATATAACCATATAACAATTACAGCACGGGGACAGGCCAACTTGGCCCTTCTAGTCCGTGCAGAACACTTATTCTTCCCTAGTCCCATCTACCTGCATTCAGACCAAACCCTCCATTCCTTTCCCATCCATATAACTATCAAATTTATTTTTAAATGATAAAATCGAACCTGCCTCCACCACCTTCTCTGGAAGCTCATTCCACACAGCTACCACTCTCTGAGTAAAGAAGTTCCCCCTCATGTTACCCCTAAACTTCAGTCCCTTAATTCTCAGGTCATGTCCCCTTGTTTGAATCTTCCCTACTCTCAATGGGAAAAGCTTTTCCACGTCAACTCTGTCTATCCCTCTCATCATTTTAAAAACCTCTATCAAGTCCCCCCTTAACCTTCTGTGCTCCAAAGGATAAAGACCTAACTTGTTCAACCTTTCTCTGTAACTTAGTTGCTGAAACCCAGGCAACATTCTAGTAAATCTCCTCTATACTCTCTCTATTTTGTTGACATCCTTCCTATAATTAGGCGACCAAAATTGTACACCATACTCCAAAATTGGCCTCACCAATGCTTTGTACAATTTTAACATTACATCCCAACTTCTATACTCAATGCTCTGATTTATAAAGGCCAGCACACCAAAAGCTTTCTTTACCACCCTATCTACATGAGATTCCACCTTCAGGGAACTGTGCACAGTTATTCCTAGATCCCTCTGTTCAACTGCATTCCTCAACTCACTACCATTTATCATGAACAGCCTATTTTGATTTGTCCTGTCCTGTAGCACCTCACACTTATCAGCATTAAACTCCATCTGCCATCTTTCAGCCCACTCTTCCAAATGGCCTAATTCTCTCTGTAGACTTTGAAAATCTACTTCATTATCTACAACACCATCTCTTAGTATCATCTGCATACTTACTAATCCAATTTACCACACCATCATCCAGATCATTGATGTACATGACAAACAACAGTGGACCCAACACAGATCCCTGTGGCACCCCACTAGTCACCAGCCTCCAACCTGACAAACAGCCATCCACCATTACTCTCTGGCATCTCCCATTCAGCCACTGTTGAATCCATCTTGCAACTCTATCATTAATACCCAACAATTGAACCTTCTTAACCAACCCATGAGGAACCTTGTCAAAGGCCTTACTTCCCCCGACGCTATATTCCTCCAACCTGCCAGGCGCGGCTGGCGGGCCCGCATTGCGCAGGCGCCACTGACGCTTTCAAAGATGTGCCGGTGACGGCAGAAATTAAGTTAAAGTTAATAAAGTGAATAGAGGACCCGTAGAGCCATTTGTAAAACAGAGCAAGACTTACCCGTGGAGCCGTTGGGTCCCTCTTGTGAGGCTAGGCAAGTACACGAGAAAAATAAATGGCAATCTGAAAATCGTCAAAGGCTCCAACTGCGCATGCTTGAATACCGGGCCCACTGCGCACGAGCGGGGAGATCACATCATTTTGCATAACGGTCGCGTCATCGGCGTCATTTTCAATTTTGCCGCGGCTGACAGGCCTCCCCAACTAAGCAGGCACGGCCGTCAAGTGGGGCAGCTGTTTTAAGTTAATTTAAGTTTAAAATATCAATAACTTGAAAAATATAACATCAAAATAAAACTTGACTAATGCACATCACAGGACAATGGTGAGTAAGGTGGGCCTAAAATTGTAGCGCTATCGTCCGTTTTGGAGATTTCAGAAAAAAACACACACACACACACACATATATATATACGCACACACTCATATATATATACACACACACACATATATATACACACACATATATATATATATATATATATATATATATATACAAACAAACAAACAAACAAACAAGATGAGAGTTTTAGATAGATGGGAGGCTTAGAGAGGGTAGTGCCTCGGTTCATGTGACAATAAACTAAACTAAACTAAAAACTAATATCAAAGATAGACACAAAATGCTGAAGGAAATCAGCGGGACAGGAAGCATTTCTAGGGAGAAGGAATGGGTGACGTTTTGGGTCGAGACTCTACTTCTGAAGAAACGGCACCCATTCCTTCTGTCCAGAGATGCTGCCTGTCCTGCAATTTGTGTCTGTCTTCAGTGTAAACCAGCATCTGCAGTTCCTTCCTACGTACTAATGTCAAAGATATAGCTTTCAGGTGAGAGGGGAAAAGTTTAACAAGGCAAAGTTTTTGCACAGAGGGTGTGGGTGCCTGGAACGCACTGACAGGGGTGCTGTTAAAGGCAGTTATGATAATGGCATTTAAGAGTCTTTTAGAAAGGCAAATGGATATTCAAGGAATGGAAGGATATGTGCCATGTGCAGGCTGATGAGAATAGTTGATCATCATGCTTGGCACAGACAACGTGGGCTGGAGGGCCTGTTCCTGTGCTGTACTGTTCAATGTTCTACTAGCTCAGAGGAAATCTCAAACTGTTTTATAGAAGTGAGATCGACCAATTGACCAAATGGCGCCAGCACAACAATCTGGCTCTCAATATCAGTAAAACCAATGAACTGATTGTGGACTTTGGAAGAGGAAGGATGAGGACCAACATTCCTGTTTCTACCATTATATGGAGAGAGACAAAATCGTCAAATTCCTGGGCGTTCATATTTCCCAAGATCTTTCCCGGACCCAGCACAGGGATGCAATTATACGTAAATAAAGCACATCAACGCCTCTACTTCCTGAGAAGATTACGGAGAGTCGGTATGTCAAAGAGGACTCTCTCGAACTTCTACAGGTGCACAGTAGAGAGTATGCTGACTGGTTGCATCGTGGCTTGGATCGGCAACTTGAGCGTCCAGGAGCGGAAAAGAATGCAGGAAGTTGTGCCCACTGCCCAGTCCATCACCGGCTCTGACCTCCCCACCATCGAAGGGATCTATCGCAGTCACCGCCTTAAAAAGGCTGCCAACATCATGAAGATCCCACACCATCCTGGCCACACATTCATATCTCCGCTGCCATCAGGTAGAAGGTACAGGAGCGTGAAATCTGGTACATCCAGGTTCAGGAACAGCTTCTTCCCCACAGCCATCAGGCTATTAAACTCACCATCAAACAAACTCTGAACTATAACAGCCAATTGCACTTTATCTGTTTATTTATGTGTATATATATGGTCTATGCTATATAGAAACACTGAACTGTTCTGTATTTACACTTACAATACTCTGTTGTGCTGCAGCAAGCAAGAATTTCATTGTCCTATCTGGGACACATGACAATAAACTCTCTTGACTCGACTTGATGTATGTATGTGTATATATATATATATGTGTGGTAGACAAAAATGCTGGAGAAACTCAGCGGGTGCAGCAGCATCTATGGAGCAAAGTAAATAGGCAACGTTTTGGGCCGAAACCCTTCTACAGACTGATGGGGGGTGGGGGCGGGGAGAAGAAAGGAAAAAGCAGGAGGAGGAGCCCGAGGGCTGAGGGAGAGCTGGGAAGGGGAGGAGACAGCAAAGGCTTACAGAATTAGGAGAATTCAATGTTCATGCCCCCAGGATGCAGACTCCCCAAGCGGAATATGAGGTGCTGTTCCTCCAATTTCCGATGTTGCTCGCTCTGGCCATGGAGAAGGCCCAGGACAGAGAGGTCGGATACGGAATGGGAGGGGGAGTTGAAGTGCTGAGCCACCGGGAGGTCAGGTTGGTTAATGCGGACCGAGCGGAGGTGTTCGGAGAAACGATCGCCAAGCCTATGCTTGGTCTCTCCGATGTAGATCAGCTGACAGAGTATGTGTCTTTATACACACTGAACCTTTTTTTTCTCTCATGTTTATCATATTGTTTGCAGGGTATTATGTTTACATGTTCTGTTGTGCTGTTGCAAGTAAGAATGTCATTGTTCTATCTGGGACACATGACAATAAAACACTCTTGACTTGACTGAACTGAATAGAAATAGAAACGAGGAACTGCAGATGCTAGTTTACATAATGGGGCTGAAAGTGATCGAATAACCCAACGATCCGGCTGCATCTCTAGAGAACATGGCTAGGTGACTTTTTGGGTCAGGACCTTTCTTCAGAGAGTCAACAAAGTTCCAATTGGAATTTCAGACATTCCTTTAATGCTGGCAACACTATCCTACACACACACACGAGGGACAGTTTACATTTATACTCAGCCAATGAACCTACAAACCTGTACATCTTTGGAGTGTGGGAGGAAACTGGAGATGTCGTAGGAAACCCACGCAGGTCACGGGGAGAACGTACAAACACCGTACGGGCAGCACCCATAGTGGGGATCGAACCCGGGGCTCCGGTGCTGCAAGCGCTGTAAGGCAGCAACTCTACCGCTGCGCCACCGTGCCACTCAATCATCGGTTTTAAGTGACTTTAGCTGAGGGACATTTGAGCCATTTGCCAGGATCCCACGAACAAGTACTCTGTTCCTCCTCAAAACAACGGCAGGGAATATTTTACATTCAGCTGGGGAGGGCAGGTGACCAATTAAATTAAAGCACATTAAAGGAGAAATGTCTCTGAACATCACTCAAAAGACAGATGGACTGTTGCAGAATATTAAGTAGCATGTCAAAAATGATTTGTTTTCCGTTTGATTTGTCAGACGCGTTGATGTTAGTGCAGAGAAACAGTGAGTGGTGCTGTCATGCCAAGATGCCACACGCAGCCCTTACATTTCACAGCCCTATCCCAGTCACAGAAACCTGAGATCACTGGGACAGTTTCTCTGATGGGATAATTTAATAATAAAGTACTTATTAGATAAAGGTATAACATATTTAACCGTGAAGAATGGGCAGCTTGCATTATGTGGGGTGTTAAAAATCTGCATTCTAACCCCACTCTCTCCCCCCCCACAAAACATGGTGTTAATTTCCACTGGAATCGAGGTCGGGCAACCAATATCATTGTTGTAAGCAATTGAAATGTAAAATTTGCAATGGCTTTTACGGTGGCACAGCGGTTGAGTTGCTGCCTTACAGCGCCAGAGCCCTCGGATCGATCCTGACTATGGGCGCTGGCTGTACGGAGTTTGCACGTTCTCCCCGCGACCTGCTTGAGTTTTCTCCGGGTGCTCCGGATCCTTCCCACACTTCAAGGACGTACGGGGTTGTAGGTTAATTGGCTTGGTATAATTGTAAATTGTCCCTAGGGGTGCATGGGTTGATCACTGGTCGGCAAGGACCCAATGGGCCGAAGGGCCTGTTTCTGCGCTGTATCTCTAAACCACTGCTTAAGATATTACTCCAGGAGCCCAGGTTTTCTAGTCTATGGGGTAACCTGGTGACCAAAGGAAAATAGGAATGTAGAATCCATTGTAAGTAAAATGCAGTACAATGTTTGAAGGGTCCTGACCAAAAAAGTATATTTCTGTCTTATCCATTCCCTCCACAGGTGCTGCCTGACCCGCTGAGTTCCTCCAGCACTTTGTGCCTTTTCATGTTATAAAGGCCTTTTTTACTGTGTATTCAACATACTTGGTTAACTTATACACTCACTTCCGGCCTATGGCTAGATCCCTCTGATCAACCCACAATTATGATTTTTTCCGGGGGGACAATCTCCTTTGAATGACCCATTTGGATCTACCCACTGGTCCAATGTTCTTTAAGGTCTCTGAAATCGTTCCACATTGCCATCCAGGATACTCAGCGGGCCAGGCAGCATCTCTAGAGAGAAGAAATGGGCGACGTTTTGGGCCGTGACCATTCTTCAACCCAAAACGGCCCCCATTCCTTCTCTCCGATTTTCATTACTTGTGCCTTTGGTTCTCATTCACCTACTTGACCCTCCAAAGTTGGCTGGCGATGGACGTCAATCTTACTCCCCTGTCCCTGGATCTTCAGCGAAACACAAAGTGCTGGAGTAGCTCTGCAGGTAAGGCAGCATCTGCGGAAGGAGTTGATAGGTGGAGTTTCGGGTCGGGGACCTTCTTCGGACTGCGAGGAGTAGTAGGGGAGGGGGTAGCTGGCAAAGAGAGGTGGCGGATAACAATAGACAATAGACAATAGGTGCAGGAGCAGGCCATTTGGCCCTTCGAGCCAGCACCGCCATTCAATGTGATCATGGCTGATCATCCACAATCAGTACCCCGTTCCTGCCATCTCCCCATATCCCCTGACTCCGCTATTTTTAAGAGCCCTATCTAGCTCTCTCTTGAAAGCATCCAGAGAACCTGCGTCCACTGCCCTCTGAGGCAGAGAATTCCACAGGCTCACCACTCTCTGTGAGAAAAAGTGTTTCCTCATCTCCCTTCTAAATGGCTTACTCCTTATTCTTAAACTGTGGCCTCTGGTTCTGGACTCCCCCAACATCGGGAACATGTTTCCTGCCTCTAGCGTCTCCAAGCCCTTAAAAATATTATATGTTTCAATGAGATTCCCTCTCATCCTTCTAAACTCCAGAGTGTACAAGCCCAGCTGCTCCATTCTCCCAGCATATGACAGTCCCGTCATCCCGGGAATTAATCTTGTAAACCTACGCTGCACTCCCTCAATAGCAAGAATGTCCTTCCTCAAATTAGGGGACCAAAACTGCACACAATACTCCAGGTGTGGTCTCACTCGGGCTCTGTACAACTGCAGAAGGACCTCTTTGTTCCTATAATCGATTCCTCTTGTTATAAAGGCCAACATGCCATTCGCTTTCTTCACTGCCTGCTGTACCTGCATGTTTACTTTCATAGACTGATGTACAAGGACCCCCAGATCCCGTTGTACTTCACTAGGGCTCTGTACAACTGCAGAAGGACCTATTTGCTCCTATATTCGATTCCTCTTGTTATAAAGGCCATTCGCTTTCTTCACTGCCTGCTCTACCTGCATGCTTACTTTCATAGACTGATGTACAAGGACCCCCAGATCCCGTTGTACTTCTCCTTTTCCCAACTTGACACCATTTAGATAGTAATCTGCGTCCCTGTTATCCAAAGTGGATAACCTCACATTTACCGCATTAAACTTAATCTGCCATGCATCTGCCCACTCTCCCAACCTGTCCAAATCACCCTGCATTCTCAATGGATGGACAAAGATCAGCTGTCAAATGATAGGTGAATACAGGTGAGGGGGTGGTGTAAATGACAAAAGGCTGGAGAAGAAACAAAAGCAACAGGTTTCATTGCTGGATCATCTCTGGCTTTGGAGAAAATGCTGGATGGCAATTTGGGGTCAGGATCCCGATCCAAAATGTCACTCAGCCTTTTACTCCAGAGATGCTGCCTGACCCATTGAGTTACTCCAATGATTTGTGTGTGATCTTTAGATGCACAGGTGCACAGTAGAGAGCATGCTGACCGGTTGCATCGTGGCTTGGATCGGCAACTTGAGCGCCCTGGAAAGGAAAAGGCTACAAAAAGTAGTAAACACTGCCCAGTCCATCATCGGCTCTGACCTCCCTTCCATCGAGGGGATTTATCGCAGTCACTGCCTCAAAAAGACTGGCAGTATCATCAAGGACCCACAACATCCTGGCCACACACTCATCTCCCTGCTACCTTCAGGTAGAAGGTACAGGAGCCTGAAGACTGCAACAACCAGGTTCAGGAATAGCTACTTCCCCACAGCCATCAGGTTATTAAACCTGGCTCGGACAAAACTTTGATTATTAATGACCAAATATCTGTTATTTGCACTTTATCATTTTATTTATTCATGCGTGTATATATTTATATTATAGTATATGGACACATTGATCTGTTTTGTAGTAAATGCCTACTATGTTCTGTTGTGCTGATGCAAAGGAAGAATTTCATTGTCCCATCAGGGACAAATGACAATAAACTCACTTGACACTTGACTTGAATAAAAAACTAGTTGGCTCTTGGATGGATAGAGTGTTGGGACCAGGTGGCAGCTGCAGAGTGAAAAAAGGGGGGTGGAGTGGACAATTGAACTCCAGCCAGAGATGATCCAGCAATAAATCCTGTTACCTGCATTTCTTCTCTGGCCTTTGTCATTTACTCCAACCCCTCAACTGTATTCACTTATCATTTGTCTTTGCCAGCTACCCGCTCCCCTACTACTCCAAGCAATCCGAAGAAGGTTCCCGACCCGAAACGCCACCTATCCACTCCCTCCGCAGATGCTGCCTTACCTGCTGAGCTACTATGTGGCTCGCTGAAGGTCCAGGAAGACAGGGGCAGGAGAGTAAAACGGATCTCCGTTGACAGACAACTTCGGAGAGTCAAGTAGTAGAAACATAGAAACACAGAAACATAGAAATTAGGTGCAGGAGTAGGCCATTCGGCCCTTCGAGCCTGCACCGTCATTCAATATGATCATGGCTGATCATCCAACTCAGTATCCCGTACCTGCCTTCTCTACATACCACCTGATCCCCTTAGCCACAAGGGCCACATCTAACTCCCCTCTTAAATATAGCCAATGAACTGGCCTCAACTACCCTCTGTGGCAGAGAGTTCCAGAGATTCACCACTCTCTGTGTGAAAAAAGTTCTTCTCATCTCGGTTTTAAAGGATTTCCCCTTTATCCTTAAGCTGTGACCCCTTGTCCTGGACTTCCCTAACATCGGGAACAATCTTCCTGCATCTAGCCTGTCCAACCCCTTAAGAATTTTGTAAGTTTCTATAAGATCCCCTCTCAATCTTCTAAATTCTAGAGAGTATAAACCAAGTCTATCCAGTCTTTCTTCATAAGACAGTCCTGACATCCCAGGAATCAGTCTGGTGAACCGTCTCTGCACTCCCTCTATGGCAATAATGTCCTTCCTCAGATTTGGAGACCAAAACTGTACGCAATACTCCAGGTGTGGTCTCACCAAGACCCTTTAGGTGAGTGAAAACCAGACATACAAGTAATGAAAATCAGAGAGAAGGAATGGGTGACGTTTGGGGTTGAAGAAGGGTCTCGACCCAAAACGTCGCCCATTTCTTCTCTCCAGAGATGCCGCCTGTCCCGTTGATTTACTCCTGCATTTTGTGTCTATCTTCTTGTCATTAGATATGCCAGCATCTGCAGGAAATAAATATTCCAGTACTCCCAAACTCAAAGCCATTCTGCCATCTTCTCCCCCTACCAAGTTGCCATACAAAGTTTTAAGTTAGTTTTGGGTTTTATTTACAGAGAACCAGCCAAGTCGACATCTATTTGAGAATAAATGTTTGCAAAGCCAATTAAGCATTAACATTAAGAGGTTGTGGATACATCAGGGATTTGGAGCATGGTATTGACTGTAAGGAAAAGTACATCACTGTGTTAGCACTTAACACATGTGACAATGAAAGCACCATTGAGCCATTGAACCATTGGACTATATTTTCATGAAGGATGTTTTTCTAGATTAATTACATCTCTGATAAAAATTTAAATGTGCTTGCACTTTTAACTTCAATATTGACATTTGATTCTGTGAACATTGTTCTAATATTTATATCGAATCAGGTAAATGAAGTTAATATTTGGTGATGGTTTTCATTGCACAGTGAGATAAGGGCCTGTCCCACTTAGGCTATTTTTTAGACGACTACAGGTGTCTAGGCTAGTCGTGAGTATGGTCGTGAGTAGTCTCCTCAGTCGCCAAAAGAGTCGTAGCGTCTTTCTGGTCGCCGCTGGATTTCCAACAATTTCCGTAGACAGTCGGCAACAGTGGGTTTGAGGGAAATGAGTGTAGCTTGAATTCTCCTGATGTAGGTGCTGTCATAGTTGTTGCCAGGTTACGTATGTTGTCGCTGGGTGACGTAGGTTGTCGCCGGTGATAACTTTGTTTATTTTTTGTTGTTAAAGTAATGATTCTATTTCAAATTTTATGTCGAAGGGGGGGGTCCAGTCGCAGGTTTTTCCGCGACCTGCAGCGACCTATGACAGCCGCCGGCAGTCACCTAAAAATAGCCTAAGTGGGACAGGCCCTTTACCTGTCTGAAGACTGAAGACTGACAGAATGATGGGCCATCCGAGCTACTATTTAGCCCACTGTGTGTCGGTCAGACTTCTGAGAGAGCCACAGAATTGATTCCACTGCCTTATCTGCTCCCAACATTCTCCTCTCCTTGAACCTGGGGAAAGAGCCTGCCAGGATCTAACCCACCAATCTCTCCCAGAATCATACAGGCTTTCAGAGGTCATCACATGCCCATTATTGGACCCCAGCTACTTACAATATATTTAATGATTTGGACAAGGGGATTGAATGCAATATCTCCAAGTTTTCGGATGACACGAAGCTGGGGGGGCAGTGTTAGCTGTGAGGAGGATGCTAGGTGGTTGCAAGGTGACTTGGATAGGCTGGGTGAGTGGGCAAATACATGGCAGATGCAGTGTAATGTGGATAAATGTGAGGTTATCCACTTTGGTGGCAAAAACAGGAAAGTAAACTATTATCTAAATGGTGGCCGATTAGGAAAATGGGAGATGCAACGAGACCTGGGTGTCATGGTACACCAGTCATTAAAAGTAGGCATGCAGGTGCAGCAGGCAGTGAAGAAAGCGAATGGTATGTTAGCATTCATAGCAAAAGGATTTGAGTATAGGAGCAGGGAGGCTCTACTGCAGTTGTACAGGGTCTTGGTGAGACCACACCTGGAGTATTGCATACAGTGTTGGTCTCCTAATCTGAGGAAATAAATTCTTGCCATAGGGGGAGTACAGAGAAGGTTCACCAGACTGATTCCTGTGATGTTAGGACTTTCATATGAAGAAAGACTGGATAGACTCGGTTTGTACTCGCTAGAATTTAGAAGATTGAGGGGGGATCTTATAGAAACGTACAAAATTCTTAAGGGGTTGGACAGGCTAGATGCAGGAAGATTGTTCCCTCTGGAATTCTCTGCCACAGAAGGTAGTTGAGGCTAGTTCATTGGCTATATTTAAGAGGGAGTTAAATGTGGCTCTTGTGGCTAAAGGGATCAGGGGGTATGGAGAGAAGGCAGGTACAGGATACTGAGTTGGATGATCAGCTATGATCATATTGAATGGCGGTGCAGGCTCGAAGGGCCGAATGGCCTACTCCTGCACCTATTTTCTATGTTTCTATGTTTCTCTCATTCCCACCCTAATCAGTATGAAGAAGGATCCCGACCTGAAACAAAGCCTGTCCATGTTCGCCAGAGATGCTACCTGACCCGCTGAGTTACTCCTACACTTTGTGGACCTCTTTTTGTAAACTGGCATCTGCAGTTGCTTGTGTCTACACTTATTCCTACTCATTTCCTTTTTGTCAACCACTTTCCAACCCATGTAGGTATATTTCTTCCATCCCGTGAGGTTTAATTTGACACATTTTATGGGCAACGTGGGGGCGCAGCAGTAAAGTTACTGCCTTAGAGACATAGAAACATAGAAAGTAGGTGCGAGAGTAGACCACCAGGTCCATCGAGCCCGCACCGCCATTCGCTCATGGCTGAACACTAAACAGACACACTTACCCACAAACAGTAGACACAAGACACAGAACACAAGACACTACCCTCCCCTTTATACCGCTATCACCCCTCTCCACCCCAAGAACCTCGTGATCTCCTGGGGGAGGCAAAAAACCGGATAAAAACCCAGGTCCAATTCGGGAAAAAAATCCGGGAAATTCCTCTCCGACCCCAATCTAGGCGATCGACACTTGTCCAGGAGATCGCGCTGGAGACCCAGGTTCGATCCTGACTGCGGGTGCTGTCTGTACGGAGTTTGTACGTTCTCCCCGTGACCGCGTGGGTTTTCTACGAGACCTTCGGTTTCCACCTACAGTCCAAGGACGTACAGGTTTGTAGGTTAATAGGCTTGGTATAAGTGTCAATTGTCCCTTGTGTGTGTAGGATAGTGTTAATGTGCGGGGATCGCTGGTCGGCACGGACTTGGCAGGCCGAACTGACTGGTTCTGCGCTGTATCTCCAAATTAAACTAAACTAAACTAAACATTTGTCCCCTGTGGGGAATATTATCAAAGTGTTTCTGAAAATCCCAAAGTACCCTATCCATTAATTTTCCCAATTCATTCCACCAGCTACAGACTCAAAAAGCTTTCATAGCTTCATGTTCTTATTCCACAATTTCTAAGTATCCCATGATCGCATCCTTCATAATACACTTCCATGTTCCCTGCTGTTCATGTTACACTGATATGTCTGTAGTTCCCTGTTTTCTCTTTACCTTTACAATTACCTTTACAAAGTCACCCATGACTGCATAGCCGGACATAGTTCGAACTCCATCATAAAGTTCGCCGACGACACCACTGTTGTTGGACGGATTACAGATGGTGATGAGTCAGATTATAGAAGTGAGATCGACCAGTTTGTGCCAACACAACAACCTGGCTCTCAACAACAATAACACCAAGGAACTGATTGTGGACTTTGGAAGGGGAAGGACGAGGACCCACAATCCTGTTTATATCAATGGAGCGATGGTGGAGAGGGTCACAAACTTCAAATTCCTGGGCGTGCATATTTCCGAAGATCTATCCTGGACCCAGTACACTGATGCAATTATAAAGAAGGCACATTTGTGCCTCTACTTCCTGAGAAGATTACGGAGATTCGGTATGTCAAAGAGATTCTCTTGAACTTCTACAGATGCACAGGAGAGAGTATACTGACTGGTTACATCGTGGTCTGGTTTGGCAACTTGAGTGTCCACGAACAGAAAAGACTACAAAACGTTGTGACCACTGCCCAGTCCATCACCGGCTCGGACCTCCCCACCATCGAAGGGATCTATCGAAGTCGCTGCCTCAAAAAAACAGCCAACATCATGAAAGACCCACACCATCCTGGCCACACACTCATTTCACCATTACCATCGGGAAGATGGTACAGGAGCCCGAAAACTGTAACGTCCAAGTTTAGGAACAGCTTCTTCCCTACAGCCATTAGGCTATTAAACACTACAACAAATACACTCTGAACTACATCAGACTAGTATTATTATTGCGCTATATTTGTTTATTTATTGAGTGCATGTGTGCCTGTGTATATATACACACTGAACTTTTTTTCTCCCGCTATGTACTATGTTTACATATTCTGTTGTGCTGCAGCAAGTAAGAATTTCATTGTTCTCTCTGGGACACATGACAATAAAACAATCTTGACTCATGACTCTTTAAACAGTAAAGGGCCTGTCCCACTTGGGAGTCTTTTGCGTGTCATGCAGATGGCGCGCAAAGATTTTGTACATCCCAAAATCCTGGGGCGCCACGCCCGACTGCGCATCACTGCCCACATCACCATGCAACATGCACGCGTAATGCACACCATGCGTGCATCACGAGCGCGGCACAATGCATGCGTCGTACGTCGTGACGCGTAAATGATGGCGTGCAAATTACGCGCAGATTACGCCCATAGGCGGCATTTCGAGTTGGGACCCTTTCCTCAGATGATAAACTCGACTTGACTCGACTTGCTTTGACCGTAATCACTTATTCAGTAAATAAGTAATTTTACTTCGGAGTCACGTGAGTGACTACGTGAAGAAGCCCGCCCCGGCACGCATTGCGGCATTACGTTTCAGCAGGCAACAGCGGCAGGCGGGAGACAGGGCTCCCGCAGAAACGAGAAAAACTAAGTTTAGGTAAGTGCTTACCTTTATTTTTACAGCCCCTTTGCGTCTGCTTGTTCCCCGCAGGGCATGCAAGCGGCCCCCTTGGACTCCGGGAGGAGTTTTTTCCGTTGTCGGGAGGGGAGGAAAGACGCTACCAGGACCGCACTCACCGGCGGACCATGGATGGGAGCTGTGCCGGTGCCGGTAACTCTCCACAGGGGCGACATCAAGAGAGCGCAGGAAGACGGCGCTAGCACTGCGTTGGAGGTCCCCCTCAGTCCTCGCTCGCTCTCGAGTACTGTCCAGGTGAGGCAGGCAGGCGGGCGGGAGGAGGCTTCCGACTTTTGCGGAGCCGGTAAGGGGACCCACTGTGCAGTGCTGGCGTGAGTGCGCTGCAGCCCGAGTGCAGGTGAGCAGCAGCCCGAGTGCAGAGAGAGAGAGAGAGCAAGGACCGCTAATCAGCGGCCCGCTCCCGACACTGCACCAAGCCCGTCAGCATCAACAGCGGGCTGGGGAAAATGCTGCACCTGCCCGCTCGACGGAGGAAACGTCATTGGGCAGCAACAGGCGGTAGGACCGCTTAGCGGGCGGTCCGCAAACCCGACACCGCGACCGAGCCAGCCCGCTAGCGCCTGAGCAGCGGGCTGGATGTGTGTTACACCGGGCGGTGGAGCCGACATCGGACTGGGACGTCTCTCCACCCAGGAGGGGGAGAGACAGCCGCCTGAGCTGCAGGAGTGGCTCTTGGGCATTGGAAAGGTGAGTTTGCAGTTGTGTTTTATTACAGTTTTCAGGAACACAACACAAAAACTCGCAAAGAGAAACTGCCCCGCTGCAACTCTACCAGCGGGGCAGCAACCGGCGGCAGCGTCGCTCGCAGAGCGTTTTTCGCTATCCCTGAGACCGAGCCAAGCCCAGTCTCGCCAGAGCCTGCACGGCGGACTGGGAAAGCGGCCAGGAAGCCAAACGGCCGGTGGTCTCCGATTCGTCGGAGGGGGACATGTCTCTACCAAAGCAGAGAGAGACAGCCGCCTGAGCTGCACTTAGCAGCTCCTGGAGGAGAAGGTCCACCGGGAACAGCAGCGCTCCCGGCGAGACAGGACAGGCACCTCCTCCATAGTGTCGTGTCAGGCACTGCCCTTTGCTACCCTCATACCACGGGTTGGAGCAGGAGGCTAGCATTGGTGACCAGGGCAGGGCTGGTCTGCAAATGGGGCAGGCGGACAAAATCGGGAGTATGCATGAGGTGCAGGATCAGGAACAGCTGTTGGGTGTGGTGGACCGCTTCGTAGTAACCCCACGGGCTGGAGCACCACCGGAGCCAAAACAATGGCAGCCAGCACAAAACTCTACTAAAAAAGGTGCTCGCCGAGGAGCTGCAAGAATATACAGCACCAGAGAACTGTGAGGCCTTAAGGGGAATAAGCCTCAAACATATGCTCGTTCTGTGGAGATAACGAGATGAACACATACCACCAGAAAGTGCTGGTATTAAGGTGTACCCACACAATTCGAACTAAACAATCTCCAAAGGGAAATATAACACCTGCCCTCAATCTCAAAATTTGCAGGCTTGAGCAAAGCCCCAGCTGCGGAGGCAGACTCACTGCTATTTGGGAGAGATCTGAACAAAAAGCTGAAGGAGATGGAATAGGCATCAAAAACCTTCGGCATCATGAGGGCAGGCCCCGGGACGAGCAAACCACGACTTCCGATACCCAAGCAGCAGCACCTCACGGCATCCACCAGTCGATGTCTAGAATATGGGACTGGTGAACGCTTGGGGCCGCACTATCCCCAAAGGTCTTTTAGATCAGGGCCCGCCGCGGACCCCCTGGAAAATG
Organism: Leucoraja erinaceus; assembly: GCF_028641065.1. Lineage (NCBI taxonomy): Eukaryota > Metazoa > Chordata > Chondrichthyes > Rajiformes > Rajidae > Leucoraja > Leucoraja erinaceus. The sequence goes on from NC_073382.1 coordinate 4,258,589, forward strand.
CGCCTCCCCCCAACGTCGCCAGCACGTCCTCAGAACAAAAGCACTCAGAAAACAGAAAACACAAAACCGCCAATAACCATGGAGGTAGGTGGGTCTGGTTCCTACCAGCATATAGAGCGCTTTCTTGGACTATCTTGGCTTTCATATTAATTCAGTCCACGTAACTATATGTTGCCAAGAGACAACATAGTTGAATTGGCACAAACAAGCAACAAATTAATGGTCAAACTACCAACTACTCGACAAATAACAGAGTAATTGGGGAAAAAATTGTACCATTTCTGTCTACATCATTCAGATGTTAGTATCAAAAACAACATATAGGTTGTCATTGAGCATCTCATGAAGTTACCCACTGAAGTAATATCAGAAAGACAGTGGTGGGGTTACCATTTATACTGGGCATTAATTATCTAAAAAATGTTCGGGTGAATTTTATGAGTTTAAAGCACTTGCATGTATGGGTATAAATAGACTACACTATGGAGGTGGCCTATATTAACCATATGGCAGCATAAAGTCGGTATCATATGACAAGTTGGTCAAAACAATTTGGCAATGGTATATCCATAGATGTGTTTGACTATCAACAACTTACCTGGCCGGTAAGCAAAATACAGTGACAGACACCAGGTCACATAATATTAAGGACAACATCAAGTAGATGTTTTCATATAAAGTTTTAACAAAACTATCAAGCTATATGATGCAACAGATATTAATGCATTTCATTGTCTCTGTACTGCACACTGACAATGACAATTAAAATGGAATGTGAATCTGATATCGATTATTTGCATCAACGCTATATCACCAGGTGTTCGAGGATGTCCTATGTATGTCGCGGGGGAAACCAGACCCTGGGGCAGTGGAATCCTCATTAAAAAATTTATCTGGGACAGATAGTTCCAGCAGAAAGCTCGTCAGCTATATATATTAACTTTTCTGACCTATAGGTCATGTTGTCATTCAAGAATGTATTTATAATATTGATAGACAAATGCGTTCACGCTGCATTGGTGAAATTAATTCTATGTATTTTTTCCCTTCTGCCTCACCAATCGAGAACAACGCACAGTACAAACGGATTTTGCTTCAGGTATTTGATAGTACCTGATGGACTTACGCAGCCATTGTTTCACTTTACGCCATGACATGGTTGTGGAAACTTGGATAGTATTTCCCAGTACCCAGAATTATTAACAATCGGAGCCGGGCACAAGTCAACTGTGCCATGGGAAAAAATAAGCTCCTGAGCTGCAGATTCTGCGCAAGCCTCTGGGACTGGGATTGTTATACTGAACAATCGACACCATGTCAGCATCCTTTTGAACATCCACTGGACTACAACACTTGTCCAGCATCAAGAGAAGTACTGCAAGGATACAGGGAGAACCTACTCATCCGATACAGTTACTACGAACTGGAATTCCTGGAGAACCTTCATCACGATGAAGGATTCGGCTACAGTACCATCAACACAGCTAGAATTGCCCTGCCTGTTGTTTCAAAACAGCTACAGGACAACAGGCCATGGGGTCACTGGCTGGTGGTAAATTTGAAGGGTATTAAAACTCTAAACCCCCTAGACCAGGTACACCCATATATGGGATGTCACAGTGGTTAACCATACTTCAGGGGATACCCACCAGCCAGAGCCCTAAACCTGAACCTTCTATGCACTAAACACATTGTTGAAGGCACACGGAGCAGCACAGAGTGTCCAGTCACCACTCCTATTTACTACTGGACACCATGCTCATAGCTTCAGACCAGATCTCTATCATTGTCCAGGGAATGGTCAAACCAAACCAGGAACACCTTATCCAGTCATAAAACCAGGGCTTACCCGCCAAGAAACACGGTAATGTGCCATGACCCTATTACCTTACATAGACACAACCTAATTATTCGAGGGAGATGAAAAGCCTTGTGGGTTGGTCACAAAAAACCTTGTGGTCGGGTAACAAGCCTTTTTTTGAGATGGCTCAAGCAGGTATTAAAGCTCCTGGGATAAAACTAACGTGTACAAAGTTTTCATTCCAGGACAAGCTTCCACGTCAACGGCAAAAGAATGGACGTGCCTGTAAACCACATCCTGACTACAGCAGAATGGTGGGGGTAAACGTTCAGAGAAATAATTTATAAACTGTTGACAAAACCTGTTTTATTTGCAGGGAAGATTCCGATCTGCAAATATTTTAAATTAGCCAAGGGGAGCATTTAAATTTCTTCAGTGTTATTGTAAAAATACCATTGATTTGCTATAAACAGATTCATTGGTTCATTATGATAACACGCTTCCCTCCCTCAAAGGCTTCGGCAGCGAGTGATATAAAGCTGTTACACGGTTTGAAATCACAGAAGCTTTGAAATCTTCACGTAGTCACTCACGTGACTCCGAAGTAAAATAGTAAGATTAAACGAGAACTTACCAGTTTGAAGTTTGATCTGTATTTTATGAGGAGTTACGATGAGGGATTACGTGCCCTCCGCTCCCACCCTTATTACATGGATCAAACTGATAAATTGATGTCCCTTTATTCTTTACTATGTTACTTCAAATCTTGTGTCTATCTGTGATTCCACACCGCTGCTTTGAAGTATGCCGCAATGCGTGCCGGGGCGGGCTTCTTCACGTAATCCCTCATCGTAACTCCTCATAAAATACAGATCAAACTTCAAACTGGTAAGTTCTCGTTTAATCTTACTAGTTTATTGGCCAAGTATTCACATACAAGGAATTTGCCTTGGTGCTCCGCCCACAAGTAATAACGCGACATCCAATGACAGTTACGAATGACTCAGAAAACACTAATCATTAATAATTATAAAACATGAATGATAAAACACCATTGATCAAGCATGTGAACCAACAAAATACCAGATCAAAGGGAGGCTACAGATTTTTGGCTGTTGAGTAGAGCAACTACTCGTGGATAAAAACTGTTTTTATGTCTGGCTGTGACAGCTTTGACAGTCCGGAGTCGCCTTCCAGAGGGAAGTGATTCAAAGAGTTTGTGGCCAAGGTGAGAGGGGTCAGAGATGATCTTGCCCGCTCACTTCCTGGCCCTTGTAGTGTACAGTTCATCAATGGAGGGAAGGATGCAGCCAATAACCTTCTCTGCAGATCGGACGATTCGCTGCAGCCTCCGGGTGTCGTGCTTGGTGGCTGAGCCAAACTAGACCATGATGGAGAAGATGAGGACAGACTCTACGATGGCGGTGTAGAATTGGAACATCATTGCCTGTGGCAGATTGTGCTTCCTCAGCTGCCGCTGGAAGTACATCCTCTGTTGTACCTTTATGACTGTGGAGTCGATGGCAGCCTCCCACTTAAGATCCTTGGAGATGATTGTTTCCCAGGAACTTAAAAGACTCCACAGATGTGACTGTGGTGTTGTTGATGGTGAGTGGGGTGAGGGGGGGGGGAGCTCTCCTAAAGTCTACAATCAATTCCACTGTCTTAAGAGCATTGAGCTCCAGGTTGTTGCGATGGCACCAGGATGGCAGCTGTGTTACATCCTGTCTGTAGGCAGATTCCTCCTCACCCTGGATCAGTCCAATCAGGGTTGTGTCGTCTGCAAACTTGAGAAGTTTGACAGTAACTTGCCTTCCGAGCACTCTTCCATTTGGAAGCAGACTGTGAATTCTATGTCAGATTTTTTGCCAAACTCATTTGTCTCTCTGACCTCAGCTGCCAAATACATTTATCAATATCGGTCCAATTCCTTGGCCTTTCGATGTTCAACATTCAAGCTGCATCCTGAGGTGAGCGTTAGATCTTTGCTCCTGCTGCTGAGGCAGTGTAACGCCATTGAAGATCCAGTCTTTCAGGTCATATTAATAATAATAATAATAATAAATTTTATTTATGGGCGCCTTTCAAGAGTCTCAAGGACACCTTACAAAAATTTAGGAGGTAGAGGAAAAACATGTAAGGGGAATGAAATAAATAGTAGAGACATGACTAGTACACAAAGTAAAGACAGAATTCAATACAAAACACAATATGAGGCAATTAATGCACAGATGAAAAGGGAGGGGGACGTGGGGCTAAGGATAGACAGAGGTGAAGAGATGGGTCTTGAGGTGGGACTGGAAGATGGAATTGCGGATCAGTTGGGGGAGGGAGTTCCAGAGCCTGGGAGCTGCCCTGGAGAAGGCTCTGTCCCCAAAACTGCGGGGTTTGGACTTGTGGATGGAGAGGAGACTGGCTGATGTGGATCTGAGGGACCGTGAGGGTTGGTAGGGGGAGAGGAGGTCAGTGAGATATGGGGGGGCCTGATGGTGGAGGGCTTTGTAGGTGAGGATCAGGATTTTGTAGTTGATCCGGTGAAGTTGTTTGAGGACTGGAGTGATGTGATGCCAGGATTTGGTGTGGGTGCTGAGTCGAGTGGCTGCGTTCTGGACCAGTTGGAGTCGGTTGATGTAGGTGAAGCTGATGCCAAGGAGAAGTGAGTTGCAGTAGTCCAGTCGGGAGGAGATGAAGGCATGGATGAGTCTTGCAGCAGCGGGAGGTGTGAGAGAGGGTCTGAGTTGGGCAATGTTGCGGAGTAAAGAATCTCAATGTAAAGAATCCCAATGATCTTCATGAAGAAGAGTTAAGGAGAGAGTTAAAAGTGCTGTTCAAGGGCTAAGTGAGGGGAAAGTGCCCACCATGGGACTCGGGGCAGGGACGGTGCTCCGGTGGCTGATGCGGCGTTCTGGCGGCAGCGACCTGAATCCGGGGCTCGGCCGCGGGCCAGTGGACGACATCGTCGGGAGTTCGCAGGCCACAGGCTGGACTGGAGGGCGGCAGCTTCGACAACCCCGGGCCGCAGAGCTTGAACCGGCCCGTTCGCGGAGCTCGGTTGAGCCGCGGGACTGATACCATCGCCCGGTGGGGTAACAACATATCGCCTCAGCGCAGAGGGAGAATGAGGAAGGAAGAGACAGTAACTTTAAGATTTTGCCTCCATCACAGTGAGGAAGTGCCTGGTGAACTCACTGTGGCGGATGTTAATTTGGATGTTAATTTGTGTTAATTTGTGTTTATTGTGTGTTTTGTTGTTTATTATTATATGTATGGCTGCAGGCAACAACATTTCGTTCAGACCAGAAGGTCTGAATGACAAATCAAGGATCTAATTCTAATCTAATCTAATCAAATGAGTTTAAGATTCAGATTCAGATTCAGATTCAAACTTCATTGTCATTGTGCAGTGTACAGTACACAGACAACGAAATGCAGTTAGTATCTCACGAGAAGAGCGACATAGAATATGAGCAATAAATAAATATATTTACGATACAGTCATAGTAGTGCATTCATCTATTTATTTATTTATTTATTTATTCCTGGTGGGAGGAGTGTCCGGGGGGGTGATTGTCAATCACCGAGGTACAGTGTTGAGTAATGTAACAGCCACAGGGAAGAAGCTGTTCCTCGACCTGCTGGTCCGGCAACGGAGAGACCTGTAGCGCCTCCCGGATGGTAGGAGGGTAAACAGTCCATGGTTGGGGTGAGAGCAGTCCTTGACGATGCTGAGCGCCCTCCGCAGACAGCGCTTGCTTTGGACAGACTCAATGGAGGGGAGCGAGGAACCGGTGATGCGTTGGGCAATTTTCACCACCCTCTGCAGTGCTTTCCGGTCGGAGACAGAGCAGTTGCCATACCATACTGTGATGCAGTTGGTAAGGATGCTCTCGATGGTGCAGCGGTAGAAGTTCACCAGGATCTGAGGAGACAGATGGACCTTCTTCAGTCTCCTCAGGAAGAAGAGACGCTGGTGAGCCTTCATGACCAGAGTTGGTAAAGAATAAGAGGGAAGATGATGGAATTTTCATGGCATTAAATTGTTACTAAATTGTTAGGGAGCACACATTACAGCACAAGTGGCAGAGCCAGTGCCTCACAGTGCCACCGCAACAGGTTCGATCCTGACCTTGGGTGCTGTCTGTGTGGAGTTTGCACGTTCTCCCTGTGACCACGACGGTTTCCTCTGGGTTTCGGCGGCGGCACCACCTCAGCAGCGGCGGCGGCGGAGCTGCGGGTCGGAGGACGGCGGTGCAGCGCTGGAGTGCCATTGCGGGGCTGACGGTGACTTCGCTGAAACTCCGGTAACTGGAGATGGGTCCGTTGCGGAGCTGTGGGTCTGTGCAGCGGCTGCGGGCGGAGGCGCTGAACTTTCCATCGGGAGCTTGGGATCTCCTGATGAGATCGCCAGTTGAGCTCCATTCGGCGCGGCCCTGTCGGCTCCGGAAGCCACGGTCTCGAGTAAGGAGGCCCGACTATGGGTGGACATGGGGATGGGACTGGACTCTGTGCCTTTCTCCACAATGGAAACCATTGTGGGGGGATGTTTTGATGTTGAAACTATCTATTACTGTCATGTGCTACATGGCAAAAAGAATTTCACTACACCTAGGTGTATGTGACAAAATAAATTTGAAATTTGAAATTTGAAATTGAAATTTGGGTGCTCCGGTTTCCTCCCACTTCCCAAAGACTTGCAGGTTTGTAGGTTAATTGGTCCCTGTAACTTGCTCCTAGTGTGTGGAGCGTAGAAACATAGAAAAGTAGGTGCAGGTGTAGGCCATTCGGCCCTTCGAGCCAGCACCGCCATTCAATATGATCACGGCTGATCATCTAAAACCAGCATCCCGTTCCTGCTTTTTGCCCCATATCCCTGGATTCCTTTAGCCCGAAGAGCTAAATCTAAGTGGATATGAAAGAGGGATAACATAGAACTAGTAAAAATAGGTCATCAATGGTCAGCGTTGGTGCGTCTATAGGGCCTAGTTCCACGCTATATCTCTGAATTAAAACTAAACTGAATGGAGCCAAGTGACTGAAATACTAAATGAACAAGGTTCACTGGCATTTAAATTCTAAAATGAAAAGTACAAGTTTATCTACAGATTTAGTTGACCCGTTGTGCAAAGCCTTGAGATTATACCCTTTATTTTTAATTTGTAATCTACCCGGTAACAAAAGGCTTGGTTTTCAATTAGTCTTTCCATCCATGAAAGAAAGCTTGAACTCTTCAACATTGACCTTCAAGATGACTTGCTGGTAATAACAAAAACACAAACCACTTTTACTTAGTTCGCAGTGGAAATTAGCTCTTTACTTTGCTGAAAAGGTAAGTTCAGTTCAGTCGAAGTCAAAGAAGAATCATTCATGGATAACAGGCACTTTCCAAGCTCAAAAATTAACTTCTATTCGATGAAGTTGGTAGAACAATAATCACCAAGTATCAACACAGCCTCACAACGCACATGTCATAATGTTAACGTCACACAAACCAATCTCCCTTTCATTGACTCCGTTTATACCTCACGCTGACTCGGCAAGGATGAGTCGCACCTTGGCCACTCTTTCTTCTCCCCTCTCCCATCAGGCAGGATGCACATCAGTACAGTAATGCATACTTCCAGATTCAGGAACAGTTTCTTCCCAGCTGTTATCAGGCAACTGAATCATCCTACCATAACCAGAGAGCAGTGCTGAACCACTATCAGACTATCTGATGTCCCTCAATCTATCCTTGGTAGACAAAAATGCTGGAGAAACACTGCGGGTGAGGCAGCATCTATGGAGCGAAGGGAATAGGCAACGTTTCGGGTCGAAACCCTTCTTCACAATAAACTAACCTAAACCAAACTGATGTCTCTATTTCTAATTCATATCATTCATTCTTTGGCAACTCTAGTGATTTGGCTAATTTAATAGAACATCAGCGGGAGGATGGCGTATGTGACCAAAAACAGGATTCTTATCCCTCTAAAAGTTGCCGCTGGTCGGCAAACTAATTTGACCAATTGTATCAGCACTGTGACCACAGGATCAGGTTGAGGAATCAGTGATGCCTTCATCATACACAACCTCGCTACAGTGTGCAGGGGTTATGGGGAGAAGGCAGGAGAGTGGGGTTGAGAGGGAAGGATAGATCGGTCAGCCAGGATTGAATGACGGAGTGGACTTGATGGGCCGAATGGAAATTATGGACTTCCGTGCACCCATTTATTCAATAACCTTTTAAACAGGTATTCGCGTAATGAAAATTACTCCCCTGTACTTTAAACAATGCTAAAAATTCCAATATGAAAATAACTGTTCAACAGAGAGGGACTCCTACTCTAAGACATAGTGACACGATTCCTAGTGTAGCTAATGTGCCCGAGTGTATGTCGTTTGTCAGGAGAGCTTTTCATGGTTGGAGAAAAATCTAATTCCAGGCACTTTCTTGGAGACACCTGATGCTAAAATCTCGAGGTTCATGTTATATGTTAATGATCTGGATGATGGAATTGATGGATTTGTGGCCAAGCTTGCAAATTATAGGAAGATAGGGTGGCACGGTGATGTAACGGAAGAACTCCAGCCTTACAGCGCCAGAGACCCGGGTTTGATCCTGATTGTGGATGTTGTCTGTACGGAGTTTGTACGTTCTTCCCGTGGCCTGCGTGGGTTTTCTCCGAGATCTTCAGTTTCCCCCACACTCCAAGGACGTACAGGTTTGTAGGTTAATTGGCTTGGCATAAATGTAACATTGTCCCCAGTGTGTGTAGGATAATCTGGTCGGCGTAGAGTCGGTGAATCTCCAAACCAAGGTGAAGGAAGCAGGTCGAGAAAGCAGGGAGTCTGCAGAAGGACTTGGACAGGTTGGGATAATGGGGAAAGAAATGGCAAATAGAAAGTGGCATTTTTAATTAATAAGGATGTCAAAGGTAACAGGGAAAAGGCAGGAGAATGGGGATTAAAGGGAAAAATAGATCAGCTATGATCAAATGGCTGAGTAGAGTCGATGGGCCAAAATGGCCTCATTCTGCTCCTTTGTGTGTTATGATCTTGTGATCTAGAAAAACAAACTGCTGGGGGAAGTCAGCCAGCAGATGTGGAGGGAAATGGACAGGGGACGTTTCGGATCGGGATCCTTCTTCAGGCAGATGATCCTCCTTCTCTTAGCTAGAATAGAATAGAATAGAATAGTTTCTTTATTGTCATTGTAACATGAACCATGTACAACGAAATTTAAAATGTCAGCCAGTCAGTGCAGCATTCAAACATTTCTAAAAGCTAGCGATACATAAAATTTAAAATAATAAAGATAAACAACTAAATAAATATCACGAACAAAGCACGCATACACACCCAACCCTTCATCCTTCTGTCGATTCCACAGTTACCACAGTCCCTTAGTCTGTATCGCCCCTGCGTTCCTTGGCGGCTACATTTAGAGCTTTTATAGCAGTGGGGTAAAAACTGTTTTTTAGTCTATTTGTCCTTGTCCTTGTAGATCTGTACCGTCTGCCTGACGGCAACAGTTCAAACAGGGAGTGTCCGGGGTGGGAAATGTCCTTTATGATACTCTGGGATTTTTTGGTGCAGCGGGAACTGTGTAAGTCCTCCAAGGTAAGGAGAGGGCAGCCGACAATCCTCTGGGCGTTGTCAATGGCCCTCTGGAGCGCTTTCCTCTGAGCCGCTGTGCAGCTGGTGTACCACACGCATACACAGTATGTTAGTATGCTCTCAATGGAGCACCGATAAAAGGACAGCAGCAGTCTCTGAGAGATGTTATTCTTCCTGAGCACCCTCAGGAAGTGCAGTCTCTGCTGGACCTTTTTCAGCAGCGTAGTGGTGTTCACGCTCCACGTCAGGTCCTCCTCAATATGGATTCCCAGGAAGCGGAAATCCGCCACCCTCTCTACACAGTCCCCTCTGATAGTTAATGGTACCATGTCCGTTTTGTTCTTCCTGAAGTCTATTATTAATTCCTTTGTCTTTAAGGTGTTGAGGAGCAGGTTATTTTCTTCACACCACACTGTCAGCTTCTCCACCTCATCCCGGTAGGCGTACTCGTCCCCCGCGGAGATGAGTCCCACCACCGTAGTGTCATCCGCAAATTTGACAATGGTGTTGCTGTGGTGGGCAGGGGTGCAGTCATGTGTGTAGATGGTGTAGAGCAGGGGGGCTCAGTACGCAGCCCTGTGGAGAGCCGGTACTGAGGCTGAGGGCCGTGGATGTGTGATGGCCCACTCTGACTCTCTGGCTGCGACCCGTCAGGAAGCTATTTATCCACGTACAGGTGGAGTGTGGAAGTCCCAGGTCCCCCAGTTTGTCCACCAGTTTGTGGGGAAGGATCGTATTAAAAGCAGAGCTGTAGTCCACAAAGAGCATCCGCACGTAGCTCCCCCGCTGCTCCAGGTGAGACAGTGCAGCATGGAGAGCTGTGGCTACAGCGTCCTCTGTAGATCTATTTGCTCTGTACGCAAACTGGTGGGGGTCAAAGCTTCAGGGCAGAAGTGATGTGATATGACCCTGGACCAGTTTTTCAAAACACTTCATCACCACTGGTGTGAGTGCGACTGGCCGGTAGTCGTTGAGGCTGGAGGTGTTGGTTTTTTTGGGCAAGGGGACTATGGTGGAGGACTTCAGGCAGGGTGGGACAGTGGACTGGGCCAGAGACTGGTTAAAAATCCTTGTAAAGACTCCAGCCAGCTGGTCTGCGCAGTCCTTCAACACGCGTCCAGATACGCCGTCCGGACCAGTAGCCTTCCTTGGATTGATGGCCCGCAGAGTGCGCCTCACCTCATGCTCCTCTATCTTGAGGGTTAGGCTGCTGTGGACCATGTGCTGTGAAGTGGCTGTCTCGGGTGGCTCCACTTCAAAGCGAGCAAAGAAGTGGTTCAGCTCCTCTGCCAGCGAGGCGTCACCTTCAACAGCTCCAAGGTTGGTCTTATAGTTGGTGAGATACTGGATCCCCTGCCACACCTGCCTGCTGTTATTACTGTCCAGGTGGTCCTCTATCTTCCTCCTGTAGTTTGATTTGGCCTCTCTGATGCCTCTCTTCAGGTTAGCTCGGGCCGTGCTGTATAAAGCCCTGTCGCCAGACCTAAAAGCGGTGTTCCTCTCTTTCAACAGCCGCTGGACCTCCAGGGTCATCCATCTGGTTGGGGTAGACCCAGATGCATTTGTCCACTTTGACAGTGTCCATGCAGTTTTTAATGTAACACAGTACACTGTCTGTGAACAACTCCAGGTCCCGGTGTTCAAACACCTCCCAGTTGGTCCTATCGAAACAGTCCTGCAGCTGCTGAGAAGCACCATCAGGCCAGGTTGTGATGGTCTTTGTAATAGTAGGAGCGGTTTTCCTGAGGGGGGCATATGCAGGAATTAAGAGCAGGGACATATGGTCAGACTGGCCCAGGTGTGGTAGTGGTCTAGCCCTGTAGCCCAGCTTGATGTTGGAGTAGACCTTGTCCAGGGTGTTAGCTCCTCTTGTAGCACATTTAACATGCTGGTAGAATTTGGGCAGCATTTTCTTCAAGTCCGCGTGGTTAAAGTCCCCTGCTATGATGTGAACACCGTCAGGATATATGCTCTGTTGACTGCTAATGCTACCATACAAATGACCGATAGCCGAGTTAGCATTAGCATCCGGTGGTATGTACACAGCAGTTATCATGACAACAGTAAACTCTCTAGGGAGGTAAATGGGCCTGCATTTAACAGTCACATACTCCAGGTTCGGGGAGCAGTGACTGTCCACAATCACTGTGTTTGTACACCAGGTGTTGTTCACGTACACACAGAGCCCTCCACCTCTGCTCTTACCAGAGTCTCTTGTCCTATCATGACGCTGTGCTGTGTAGCCTGCTAGCTCGATAGCAGAGTCCGGGATGAAAGAATGAAGCCAGGTCTCCGTGATCAACAGGATACAGCTGTCCTTCACGACGTTATTAGCTGCACTCTGTAGCCTCAGCTCATCCATCTTGTTAGCGAGGGATCTGGCGTTCGTTAGGAACAGGCTGGGGAGCGGTGGTTTCAGTGGCTGCCTCCGTAGCCTCGCTAGCGCGCCGGCCCTGCAGCCTTGCTTTTGCCTTCTATCTCTGCGCCGTCTTCGCGTCCTCCCCGCGGGGATGGTGATCCACGGAGAGTCGGGGCTCCTCGCTATGTCCGCCGGGATCTCATACGAGCGGACAAACTCGGCGGTAATCTCCCGTTCGCGACCGGCTCCAATCCTAAGAAGGTCCTGCCGGTCGTAGGCGCCGTTCGCCCGACAGTAAGTACACAGGGCACAAAACAACACGTACACATACACAACAAACACGAAGCACTGACCGGGGGAGGACATCGAGCCGCTGCAACTGTGTGCGCCGCCATCTTGCAAAATAAAATATTTTTCACACTCATCAGTGTGAAGGAGGGGCCTATCCATTTTCCTCCACAGATGATGCCTAACCTGCTGAGTTCCTCCAAAGATGCTAAAAACATATTTTTATGAGGATGCTGCCAGGGCCAGAGGCTCTGGGCTAAAGGGAGAGGTTGACTAGGCCGGATCACTATTCGTTGGAGCGCAAGAGGATGAGGGGAGATCTTATAGAGGTGTATAAAATCATGAGAGGAATAGATCGGGTAGATGCATAGAGTCTTTCGCCCAGAATAGGGGAATCGAGGACCAGAGGCCATATGTTCAAGGTGAAGGGGAAAAGATTTAATAGTAATCCGAGGGATAACTTTTTTACACAAAGGGTGGTGGGTGTATGGAACAATATGCCAGAGGGGGTAGTTGAGGCTGGGACTATCCCATCATTTGAGAAACAGTTAGACAGGTACATGGATTGGACAGGTTTGGAGGGATATGGACCAAGCGCAGGCAGGTGGGACTAGTGTAGCTGGGACATGTTGGCCGGAGTGGGCAAGTTAGGCCGAAGGGCCTGTTTCCACACTGTATCACTCTAGTAAATGCCTACTATGTTCTGTGTCCTTAAGCAAAGCAATAATTGAATTGTCCTATCAGGGACACATGACTTGAACTTGAACTTGAACTACGACTATGATTCTAGTAGCTTGTTTTTTTATTCAATGTGTTTTTGTTCGCATTGATTGTTAAAAACATAATGCCTAAAGTCATCTTGACTCTGGCCAATGGGAACTAGTCGCCACTGAGGCGCAGCGGCAGGGTTGCCTGCCTTCCAGTGCCAGTTCGATCCTGACTACGGGTGCTGTACATTGGCACAGTGTGAGCCAAGTTAACATACCCTTGCAAAGTGAATAAGAGAACAAAGGGGCACAACATGAAAGTGAAACCCATCGATATGCTTGATTAGAACAGGAGGGCAGGAAAATGGGATTAGGTGGCAGAGATAAGCCATGATTGAATGGAGGAGTAGACTTGATGGGCTGAAAGGCCTAATTCTACTCCTATAACATGTAAACGTGAGCTGGGAATCTAAATGTTCACAAAGCTACAAAGCACGGGCGACATGGTGGCGTAGCGGTAGAGTTGCTGCCTTACAGCGGCAGATACCCGGGTTCGATCCTGACTAGAATTGCTGTCTGTGTGGAGTTTGTACGTTCTCCCTGTGACCACATGGGTTTTCTCCGGGTGCTCGGGTTTCCTCCCACACTCCAAAGATGTAAAGGCTTGTAGGTTGAAGATAGGTACAAAATGCTGGAGTAACTCAGCGGGACAGGCAGCATCTCTGGAGAGAAGGAATGGGTGACGTTTCGGGTCGAGACTGAAGTCTGAAGAAAGGACTCGACCCGAAACGTCACCCATTCCTTCTCTCCACAGACGCTGCCTGTCCCGCTGAGTTACTCCACCATTTTATATCTATCTTCGATTCAAACCAACATCTGCAGTTTTTTCCTACACAAAGCTTGTAGGTTAATTGGCTTCTGTAAAATTGTAAATAGACCCTAGTGTGTGGAGGATAGTCCTAGTGTACGGTGTGATCTCTGGTCGGTGGGCTGGAAGGTCTGTTTCCATGCTGTGTATCTAAACTAAACTGAAACGCATCTGAAAACACAAACTGGCCATCTGAATATTTCACGATGGATGGCTTCCGATCAATGTTGTGCCATTTTCATTGCCTTTGTTTTTCACTGTTGTGTCCTCTGAAATAATAAATGGGGAAGATTGAGTCGAGGTGCATTCTGCCTGCATGTCATTATGATGCTAACTGAAAATGATTTGCTTGGAATGCACAGAATTTGTTACAAACCACTTGGGCTCAGGGAATCAATAAAACAGACATTATCAGATTATTCACTCATTCTTTATTCATTCACGTTTGTAAAGTGAATGAGGTCTGATGAGACTAAAGGCTATTCATGAAATACACACTTTAAAAGCATTTTGTTACCAGACACTACTGTGCTCCCCCGCCCTCAAATGCATTCTGTTTATTTCTCTGTAATGTGACCCATATTCAAATGCCAGTTGGCATTAGGAGAAAAAATGACTGGGGCCAGTTGAAGTGTCCTGAAAATTAGCCTGCGTTGAGTAATGAGCTGGACTGTTGCCAACTGTGGAATGATAGCATTAATCAAAATCACAGAAAAAACATCCTCTGCGATTGTGACAATATTGCCCTCATTCTTCTTGATCTTAGGGTCTCAGCGAGTCGTAGCATCGTGCAGCATTCGAACAGGCCCTTCGGCCCAACTTGCCCATGCTGATTTCCTGAGGAAAATGGCGAAGGGGAAACGATTTAATAGACTATTTCACACAAAGGGTGGCGGGTGGATGGAACGGAATGCCAAAGGAGGTAGTTGAGGCAGGGGCTATTCCAACGTTCAAGAAACAGTTAGACAGGAACATGGATAGGACATGCTTGGCGGGACGTGGGCCAAACATAGGCAGTGTAGCTGAGATATATTGGCTGGTGTTGGCAAGTTGGGCCGAAGGGCCTGTTTCCACGCTGTATCACTCTATAACACTATGCACTACATGTCCCATTTGCTCATGTTTGCCACATAACCCTCAAAACCTTACCTATCGGTGTACCTGTCCAAATGTCTTTTAAATGTTGTTATACTACCTTCCTCAACTACCTCTTCTGGTAGCTCATTCCATATACTCACTAGACTCCTAGTGTGAAAAAGTTGCTCCACTAGGCTCCTATTAACTCTCTCCTCTCTCACCTTAAACCTATGCTCTCTGGTTCCTGGTTCCCCTGTCCTGGGTAAAAGACCTGCATTCACCCTATCTATTCCTCTCATGATTTTATCTCTCAGCCTCCTGTGCTCCAAGGGATAGAGTTCTGGCTTGCCCAACAACCTCTCCCACTGAAGAAGGGTCTTGACCCGAAACGTCACGCATTCCTTCCCTCCAGAGATGCTACCTGTCTCGCTGAGTTACTGCAGCATTCTGTGTCAACCTCTCCCAATAGCTCAGCCCCGCAATAGACAATAGACATTAGACAATAGGTGCAGGAGTAGGCCATTTGGCCGTTCGATCCAGCACCGCCATTCAATGTGATCATGGCTGATCATCCACAATCAGTACCCCGTTCCTGCCTTCTCCCCATATCCCCTGACTCCATTATCTTCAAGAACCCCATCAAGCTCTCTCTTGAAAGTTTCCAGAGAACCGACCTCCACCGCCCTTTGAGGCAGAGAATTCCGCAGGCTCACAACTCTCTGTGTGAAAAAGTGTTTCCACATCTCCATTCTAAATGGTTAACCTCATATTCTTAAAATGTGGCCCCTGGTTCTGGACTCCCCCAACATCAGGAACATGTTTCCTGCCTCTAGCATGTCCAAACCCTTAGTAATCTTATATGTTTCAATTAGATACCCTCTTATCCCTCTAAAATCCAGAGTGTACAAGCCCAGCTCCTCCATTCTCTCAGCATATGACAGTCCCGCCATCCCGGGAATTAACCTTGTGAACCTACGCTGCACTCCCTCAATAGCAAGAATGTCCTTCCTCAAATTTGGAGACCAAAACTGCACACAATACTCCAGGTGTGGTCTCATTAGGGCCCTGTACCTCCTTGCTCCTAAACTCAAATCCTCTCGTAATGAAGGCCAACATGCCATTAGCTTTCTTCACTGCCTGCTGTACCCGAATGCTTAAACTGTGGCCCCTGGTTCTGGACTCCCCCAACATCGGGAACATGTTTCCTGCCTCTAGCATGTCCAAGCCTTTAACAAGCAAGTGCTGGCAACATCCTCGTTGAATTTTTCTGCAGCTTTTAAGGCAATAGGCCAAACTTCAACTCTTTCTGTTATCTGACCGGAATGATGTAACCTCACTTGGCCTACTCCCACCCATCCAGTCAGAGCCAGAGAATCTCCTGTATTGGTTTCTCCTCTTGACTCTCACGTTAACCATATAATAACCATATAACAATTACAGCACAGAAACAGGCCATCTTGGCCCTACAAGTCCATGCCAAACAACTTTTTTTTCCCTTAGTCCCACCTGCCTGCACTCATACCATAACCCTCCATTCCCTTCTCATCCATATGCCTATCCAATTTATTTTTAAATGATACCAACGAACCTGCCTCCACCACTTCCACTGGAAGCTCATTCCACACCGCTGCCACTCTCTGAGTAAAGAAGTTCCCCCTCATATTACCCCTAAACTTCTGTCCCTTAATTCTGAAGTCATGTCCTCATGTTTGAATCTTCCCCATTCTCAAAGGGAAAAGCTTCTACAAAAGTTCTACAACAGTTTATCCCTACCCTCTCCCTGATTTCTATACACTGATTCTAGACTCAGCAACATTACGTTTATCATTGAATTAGCTTGGGAACAGGCCCTTTGGCCCACTGAGTCCACACCAATCATCAGTCTCCCGTTCATCCAAATTCTATATTATCCCACTTCCTCATCCACTTACCCACGCGCTAGGGGCAATTGACAGTGGCCAATTGTCCAACAAAACCCCCGTGCTCTTGAGATGTGGGAGGAAATCCGAACATCCGGAGAAAACACTGCAGTCACAGGGAGAACATGCAAACTCCACGCTGATGGAACACAAGGTCAGGATCGAACGTGGGTCGTTGGTGCTCGGAGGCAGCAGCTCTACCTGCTGCGCCACTGTGCTGCCCCTATGTCAAACTGTTTACTCAATCAACACCTTGACCAAGATAAACTGAAAGCTGAATACGATAGATTTAGTTTAGTTTAGTTTAGAGATACAGCACGGAACCAGGCCCTTCGGCCCACCGAGTCCATGCCGACCAGCGATCCCCGCACACCAACACTATCCTCCGTACACTAGGGACAATTTACAATTATACCAAGCCAATTAACCCACAAAGCTCTACGCCGTTGGAGTGTGGGAGAAAGCCGAAGATCTCGGAGAAAACCCAAGCAGGTCTTGGGGAGAACGTACAAACTCCGTACAGGCAAGCACCCGTAGTTAGGATCGAACCCGGGTCTCTGGCACTGTAAGGCAGCAACTCTACCGCTGCGCCATCGTGCCGCCCAGCAAAGGCTTTCCTCTGTCTAATTTGTCAATCACAATACCAGAAAAGTTAGCTTCCAGGTAGCAGGTAATAAAGCAACATTGACACCCAGGTTAGCGTAATTAGTAAGAAGAAACTCTGGGTCTTAATGAGAAGAGAAAAGCATTATCAGTACTCAGTATCACTAATGTGGCACAGACATTGACAAATGCTGAATCTTGCCCTATGCGTTGAGATACATTGAGTAGCTAATGAGGTTCCATTAATTAATGGCACAAGATCTTACTTCCAATTGCAACGGAAGGGTATTTTCATTCTGATCTTTTTACTGACCTTTTCTGAACAGCATTTCCAGCTCCCGTACTTGGAACTGTGTCTCAGCAGTATTAGAAACATAGAAACATAGAAAAATAGGTGCAGGAGTTCAAGCCAGCACAGCCATTCAATATGATCATGGCTCATCATCTAAAATCAGTACGCCGTTTCTGCTTTTTCCCCATATCCCATGATTCCGTTAGCCCTCAGAGCTAAATCTAACACTCCCTTGAAAACATCCAGTGCATTGGCCTCCACTGCCTTTTGTGGCAGAGAATTCCTCTGGGTCAAGAGGTTCTTCCTCATCTCAGTCCTAAATGGCCTATCCGTGATTCTTAAACTGTGACCCCTGGTTCTGGACTCTCCCAACATCGGGAACATTTTTCCTGTACCTAGCCTGTCCAATCCTTTAAGAATTTTATATGTTTCTACTAGATTCCCTCTCATCCTCCCAAATTCCAGTGAATACAAGCCCAGCCGACCCATTCTTTCATCATATCAGTCGCGCCATCCCGGGAATAATGTCCTTCCTCAAATTAGGAGACCGAAATTGCCTACAATACTCCAGGTGCGGTCTCACCAGTACCTCCTTGCTCCTGAACTCAAATCCTCTCGTAATGAAGGCCAACATGCCATTAGCTTCCTTCACTGCCTGCTGTACCTGCTGTCATACTTTCAGTTGTTGATGTCCAAGCACACCCAGGTCTTTTTGCACCTCCCCTTTTCCTAATCTGACACCATTCAGATAACAATCTGCCTTCCTGTTCTTGCCACTAAAGTGGATAACCTCATATTTATCCACATTATATGCACCTGCCACGCATCTGCACACTCGCCCAACCTACTTAAGTCACTCTGCAGCCTCATAGCATCCTAATCACAGCTCACACTGCCACCCAGCTTTGTGTCTTCCGCAATCTTGGAGATGTCACATTTAATTCCCTCGTCTAAATCGTTAATATATATTGTAAAGGTGGACAAGCAAGGGCATTGAGAACCTACAATCCTGCTTTGACTGCACGGATTGGAATGTGTTCAGGGATGCAACAACAAGCCTCGATGAATATACAGACACTGTATCATCTGATGTCAGCTTTTGTGAGGACAGTTGCATGGCAACTAGGACCCGGTCCTGGTTCAACAATGACAAGCCCCAGTTTACTGCAGAACTCAGACAGCTCTGACAGTCTAAAGATGAGGCCTACAGGAGCGGGGATGGAGACCTCTACAGGCAGGCAAAGTACCTGAGACGAGGAATCAGAGCTGCCAAGGAAAGTTCCTCTGAGAAGTTGAGGAGTAAGTTCTCAGCTAGTGACTCTTCTTCGGTTTGGAAGGGTTTTCAAGAATTCATCAGCTACAAGAGGAAAGCCCCCGCTCTTTCAACAATCTTCAGCTGACTAACGACCTGAATGAGTTCTACTGCAGGTTTGACAAGCAGAAACGTAAACCTGGTACCCACTTACCCCCTCCCCAATGAACACAGCTGAGGAAGCACAATCTGCCACAGGCAATGATGGTCCAATTCTATATGGCCATCGTAGAGTCTGTCCTCACCTTCTCCATCATGGTCTGGTTTGGCTCATAATCGACTAAAGCATCTTCCCCACTACCGATGTAAGGCTAACTGGTCCATAATTCCTTGTCTTCTCTCTCCCTCCTTTCTTAAAAAGTGGAGTTACATTGGCTACCCTCCAGTCCACGGGAACTGATCCAGAGTCGAGAGAACATTGGAAAATGATCACCAATGCATCCACGATTTCTAGAGCCACCTCCTTGAGTACTCTGGGATGCAAACCATCATGCCCTGGGGATCTGACCAGTTTAGGAAGGAACTGCAGCTGCTGGTTTACGCCGAAGATAAACACAAAATGCTGGAGTAACTCAGCGGGATAGGCAGCATCTTTGGATGGATGGAATGGGTGAAATTTTGGGTTGAGACCCAGTCTCGACCAGAAACATCACCCATTCCATCTGTCCAGAGATGCTGCCTGCCCCGCTGAGTTACTCCAGCGTTTTGTGTCAATCTTGTTTCCTTTAGTTTAGTTTAGAGATACAGAGAGGAAACAAGCTCTTTGGCCCACTGAGTCAGCATAGCCAATGATCCCTGTACCCGACCACTATCATAAGCACTCAGGGCAATTTACAATTTTTACCGAAACTTATTAACCTACAAATCGTCTCTGGAACATGGAAGGAAACCAGAGCACCTGAAGAAAACCCACGCAGTCACGGGGAAAACATAAAAATTCCATACAGACAGTACTCATAGTCAGGACCAAACCCAGATCCCTGGCGCTGTACCACCGTGCAGCCCTGAAAGCTTATATGACATTCCTCTGTCTATTTTGTCAATTACAATACCAAAAAAGTTAGTTATATCTATATAATTAAAAGTCTCATCTTGACCACTTCCTGTTTGCACTGTGCTTTGAGTTTAGAACAAAATGCTACCACATATGGCTGTGAATTTTTGACCATCTCACTCAGAGTCCTCCGCTGTGCAGGCCCCGAGGATTTTTCCCATCGATGAAAAATAAAAGACTTATTAGTGTTTAAAAAATCGTGAGATTCTCTCTCCTGTCAATCACTGCAATGAAGGCCTCGCCCCTTCCGGTGGGAGGGGGACGGACTATAAAACCCAGAAATGTGGGCATGGCTCAGTCTGTCTGCAAGATGGTGAGGGAGAGGTCATGACTCTCTGTCTGAGCTGGGAAAATACAGAACACTGTGAGTATGCAATGTATTTAAATAAATGATTTGTGTTTGAGATTTGTGCTTGAGACTGCAATGACAATGGAAGTGAAATGAAAATGCAATGAGCTATTCGGCCTGCCCTGTGCTTGAAATTGCAATGCATTTGGAAATTAAATGAAAAGAGTTGTTTGGCCAGCCTGAAACCATTAATTTTGGCTCACAAGGCCCCTATTAGCCGAGTAACCAGTCCCTTTTGCGCAAAATGCCCGCATTAACCCAGGAGGGGCGTTTTGGCCCAAAAGGCCCGTGCCAGGCCAGGAGAAGTCCAGAAAATGTGCCTTTCACTGAGATTTCACTCAGATTTTTTTTAAAGAGCCCCTTCGGTCCATCAGGCCTGTACTAACCCAGGAGTCCATTCAACCCATCAGTAAGTATTCTACCTGCAAATATTAAACCTCGCCCCAGTACTTTTCTCCCTCCCTTCATTTGCTCCCTGTGAGATCCAGGCCAGGAAAGACTTTCCTCCTTCATTGCTGTGATCTGCAGAAAAAGATGAAAAATGTCTAAAATTGATTCTCCACCCTCTCCCCTTTCTCTCTCACAGAGTCTCTCACCTGTTTTGGGCAGAATTTCTGGCAGTTTCTGAGCTGCCAGCCCACCGTGACTGAGGTGCCAGCCCACCAGGCCTGAGTGACTGAGCTGCCAGCCCACCAGGCCTGAGTGACTGAGCAGCCAGCCCACTAGGCCTGAGTGACTGAGCTGCCAGCCCAAGAATCCATTCGGCCCACATTGTCCATATTAGCCCCCTGGAAACTAGTCCCTTCGGCCCACAACACCCATACTAGCGTTCCAGAAAGCCTCCCTCCCCCACTGGCCAGCAATATTGGAATTGGTGGGGAGGTGGAAAATTGCGTTGGGGGACCAGCCCTCCCGTGTGAACATGGGACCCAACGGGTCCCACTTAGTCTAGTATAATATAAAGCTGTATTGTTTCAGAAATATTTATCAGCATTTGGCAATCCCTTTTTGAAGATATTTTAGAATCGCGGTTGAATGCTTTAATTTGGAGGGGAATGGTATTTCAAAGATGTACAGGATGATCAGCCATGATCACATTGAATGGCGGTGCTGGCTCGAAGGGCCGAATGGCCTATTCCTGCACCTATTATCTATTGTTTATTGTCTATTGTCTATTGGTTAATTGGCTCGGTATGAATGTAAAATTGTCCCTAGTGTGTGTAGGATAGTATTGGTATGGGGGGATCGCTGGTCGGCGCGGACTCAGTGGGCCGAAGGGCCTGTTTCCGCACTGTATCTCTAAAACTAAAACTAAATAAAACTATGCAACCAAAGCAAGATCCAGCACCTCCGGGAAGTTTCAAGGCAGTGATGTGAATAATTGAGGTTAATTAGGTGCTAATGATGCCACGTTACCTAACCTACTTAGTCTAAAGGACTTGGATGAAACAATTTAAGTTGTGGAAATTTAACATCCGAAAGAGTATTTCAACTTTTATGAGAAATTTGTGTCACTAACTGGGTTTATACAGGCTAGACACAAAATGCTGGAGTAACTCAGCGGGTCAGGCAGCATCTCTGGAGAAAAGGAATAGGTGACGTTGAGACCCTTCTTCAGACTGAGAACCAGGGAAAAGGGAAACGAGAGATATAAAAGGTATATGGAACAAATGAATGAAAGATTTGCAAAAAGCAATGATGATCAAGGGAATGTGGAGCCCACAATGTTCTATTGTTGGATGTGAGGTACTTAACGAGTCATACAGACAGAGAAACTCAACAGGGCGACAGTGAAACTAGTACGATGGCTAGGGTGGGGGAGGGAAGGAGAGAGAACGGACCTGCTGTGTTACTCCAGCTTTTTGTGCCTATCTTTGGTGTAAACCAGCATCTGCAGTTCCTTCCTATACATCTATGCAGGCCCGTCTCTGCTAACAAAGGGCCTCGCTATTGAAGGACGTTGAGAACTGTTTGGTATTCGGGGAAAAGTTGTAACTTTATCGGTGACTTGTGTGTACTGCCCAGGTGAGGTCTGCTCTATCATTCTACCAGGTTGTACGTAAAACAAAGCATTTCACTATACCTAGGTACCTGTGAAAATAAAGCATTGTTGAATTGAATCATTGAATTGAAAGTCCGTGTTACAATGAACAAAACTTAGTGATAAACTTCTCAGTAGCAGAGAAATTTAATGGACGACTTATAATCCATGCAAATGATTTTTAGCAGAGGTTTACGTTTATGTTTAGGTTCACGTGCATGTTTTGCATGCTAACTAATCAGATCAGATGACACTAATAGTCAGAAGAAGGGTCTCAACCTGAAACGTTCTCTCCGGAGATGCTGCCTGTCCTGCTTAGTTACTCCAGCTTTTTGTGTCTATCCATACTATACGTAAATACGTCATCAAACTCGTGCAATAGGTGGAGCAAAGAGATAGAAGCCTAGAAACATAGAAAATAGGTGCAGGAGTAGGCCATTGCGTACAGATTTGGTCTCCAAATCTGAGGAAGGACATTATTGCCATAGAGGGAGTGCAGCGAAGGTTCACCAGACTGATTCCTGGGATGTCAGGACTGTCTTATGAAGAAAGACTGGATAGACTTGGTTTATACTCTCTAGAATTTAGGAGATTGAGAGGGGATCTTATAGAAACTTACAAAATTCTTAAGGGGTTGGACAGGCTAGATGCAGGAAGATTGCTCCCGATGTTGGGGAAGTCCAGGACAAGGGGTCACAGCTTAAGGATAAGGGGGAAATCCTTTAAAACCGAGATGAGAATAACTTTTTTCATACAGAGAGTGGTGAATCTCTGGAACTCTCTGCCGCAGAGGGTAGTCGAGGCCAGTTCATTGGCTATATTTAAGAGGGAGTTAGATGTGGCCCTTGTGGCTAAGGGTATCAGAGGGTATGGAGAGAAGGCAGGTACGGGATACTGAGTTGGATGATCAGCCATGATCATATTGAATGGTGGTGCAGGCTCGAAGGGCCGAATGGCCTACTCCTGCACCTAATTTCTATGTTTCTATGTTTCTATTCTATATATATGTTGGATCCACTAAAGTGCAGTGTTGCAATTTTTAGTATGCTTGTGTTCCATTAGCATTGGCATAATTGCTTCGAGAGACTGAAGAGGGAGAAGGAACCATGCTGAAGATGGTGAGTCATTCGCCTGACATGGATTCCATCCACTTTGACAATAATGGGTTGAAAACTTGCCAACCCGTTAAAATGTAATTATCAACGTGGCCCCATTATTATAGCAATGCGCTGGTGAAATTTCAAAGCTGCAACAAAGGCACGTTTGACAACCTGAAACCTCCCATTTACCAATGTATAATTAGAAGAGAAATTGGCAGAATGTTACTCTACTTGTATCAGTGTCGTCAGAGCTGCAAATGACAATGTGTGGAAGTGCCTGCAATGACTGCTCTGTGTACACCTGAATTAATGTATAATGTGCACATCCCAGTCCACAGGTGTCCCTGATGTGGCGTCCTTTACATCGACAAGACCAAGTGTAGACCAGACGATCGTTTCACTGAACACTTGAGCTCGGTCCACTAAGGCTTGCTGGATCTTTTGGTTGCTAACCATTTTAATTCCCCATCTCTTTTCCAGACTGGCCTTTCTGTCCTGGGCCTCCTCCATTGCCGGAGTAAGGCCGCATACAAACTGGTGGAACAGCACCTCATATTGTAGATGGTAGTTTGTCTCCCTGGTGCCAGGGTCTGGTATGTGTCTGAACGTGTCCAAGATATCCTGAAATGGGAGGGATAGGAGCCCGAGGTTGTGGTACATATAGGTACCAATGACATAGGTAGAAAAAGAGAAGAGGTCCTGAAAGGAGAATTTAGGGAATTAGGAGGAGAGTTTAAAGAGAAGGACCGCAAAGGTAACAATCTCGGGAATACTGCCTGTGCCACGCCACAGTGAGAGTAGGAACGGAGCAAGGTGGAGGATAAATGCGTGGCTGAAGGACTGGTGCAGAGGGCAGGGATTCAAGTTTCTGGATCATTGGGACCTTTGTTGTGGAAGGTGCGACCTGTACAAATAGGATGGGTTGCACTTGAACCCGAGGGGGACCAATATCCTGGCGGGGAGATTTGCAAAGGCTATTGAGGAGACTTTAAACTAGAATGTTTGGGGGGGGGGACTCAAATAGGGAAAGCTAGTAGTCGGTGTGTGAGGCAGGAGGCAGAGAAGGGAAGCACTCGGACACAAAATGTAGGGGAGAAAGAAGAAAAAGAAAATAAACAGAGAATAAGAGACGGGGGTTTTCTTAAATGTGTATATTTTAATGCTAGGAGCATTGTAAGAAAGGTGGATGAGCTTAGAGCCTGGATTGACACCTGGAAGTATGATGTTGTGGCGATCAGTGAAACATGGTTGCAGGAGGGCTGTGATTGGAAACTAAATATTCCAGGATTTTGTTGCTTCAGGTGTGATAGAATTGGAGGGGCAAGAGGTGGAGGTGTTGCATTGCTTGTCAGGGAAGATATTACAGCAGTGCTTTGGCAGGATAGATTAGAGGGCTCGTCTAGGGAGGCTATTTGGGTGGAACTGAGAAATGGGAAAGGTGTAGCAACACTTATGGGGGTGTATTATATATCGCCTAATGGGGAGCGAGTATTGAAGAGCAAATATGTAAGGAGATCGCAGATATTAGTAGTAAGCACAAGGTAGTGATTGTGGGAGATTTCAATTTTCCACACATAGACTGGGAAACACATTCTGTAAATGGGCTGGATGGGTTGGAGTTTGTAAAATGTGTACAGGATAGTTTTTTGCAGCAATACATAGAGGTACCTACTAGAGAAGGGGCAGTGCTGGACCTCCGGTTAGGAAATGAGACAGGTGAGGTGGCAGAGGTATGTGTTGGGGAACACTTCGGGTCCAGTGATCACAATACCATTAGTTTCAATATAATTATGGAGAGGGTCAGAACTGGACCTAGGGTTGAGATTTTTGATTGGAGAAAGGCTAACTTTGAGGAGATGCGAAAGGATTTAAAAGGAGTGAATTGGGACATTTTGTTTGATGGGAAGGATGTGGAGGAGAAATGGAGGACATTTAAAGCTTAAATTTTAAGAGTACAGAATCTTTAAGTCCCTGTTCGGTTGAAAGGAAATAGTAAAAATTGGAAAGAGCCCTGGTTTTCAAGGGAAATTGGCCATGGTTTGGAAAAAAAGAGAGATTTACAATAATTATAGGCAGCGTGGAGTAAATGAGGTGCTTGAGGAGTATAACGAATGTAAAAAGAATCTTAAGAAAGAAATTAGAAAAGCTAAAAGAAGACATGAGGTTGCTTTGGCAAGTAAGGTGAAAGTAAATCCAAAGGGTTTCTACAGCTATATTAATAGCAAAAGGATAACGAGGGATAAAATTGGTCCATTAGAGAGTCAGAGTGGACAGCTATCTGCAGAGCCAAAAGAGATGTGGGAGATATTGAACAATTTATTTTCTTCGGTATTCACCAAGGAAAAGTATATTGAATTATGTGAGGTAAGGGAAACAAGTAGAGTAGCTATGGAAACTATGAGATTCAAAGAAGAGGAAGTACTGACACTTTTGAAAAATATAAAAGTGGATAAGTCTCCAGGTCCTGACAGGATATTCCCAAGGACATTGAGGGAAGTTAGTGTAGAAATAGCAGGGGCTATGACAGAAATATTTCAAATGTCATTAGAAACGGGAACAGTGCCGGAGGATTGGCGTACTGCGCATGTTGTTCCATTGTTTAAAAAGGGTTCTAAGATTAAACCTAGCAATTATAGACCTGTTAGTTTGACATCAGTGGTGGGCAAATTAATTGAAAGGATACTTCGAGATAATATATATAAGCATCTGGATAAACAGGGTCTGATTAGAAACAGTCAACATGGATTTGTGCCTGAAAGGTCATGTTTGACTAATCTTATTGAATTTTTTGAAGAGGTTACTTGGGAAATTGATGAGGGTAAAGCAGTGGATGCTGTATATATGGACTTCAGTAAGGCCTTTGACAAGGTTCCTCATGGAAGGTTGGTTAAAAAGTTCAATTGTTGGGTATTAATGGTGGAGTTGCAAGATGGATTCAACAGTGGCTGAATGGGAGATGCCAGAGAGTAATGGTGGATGGCTGTTTGTCAGGTTGGAGGCTGGTGACTAGTGGGGTGCCACAGGGATCTGTGTTGGGTCCACTGTTGTTTGTCATGTACATCAATGATCTGGATGATGGTGTGGAAAATTGGATTAGTAAGTATGCAGATGATACTAAGATAGGGGGTGTTGTGGATAATGAAGTAGATTTTCAAAGTCTACAGAGAGATTTAGGCCATTTGGAAGAGTGGGCTGAAAGATGGCAGATGGAATTTAATGCTGATAAATGTGAGGTGCTACATCTTGGCAGGACAAATCAAAATAGGACGTTCATGGTAAATGGTAGTGAGTTGAGGAATGCAGTTGAACAGAGGGATCTAGGAATAACTGTGCACAGTTCCCTGAAGGTGGAATCTCATGTAGATAGGGTGGTAAAGAAAGCTTTTGGTGTGCTGGCCTTTATAAATCTGAGCATTGAGTATAGAAGTTGGGATGTAATGTTAAAATTGTACAAGGCATTGGTGAGGCCAATTCTGGAGTATGGTGTACAATTTTGGTCGCCTAATTATAGGTAGGATGTCAACAAAATAGAGAGAGAACAGAGGAGATTTACTAGAATGACGCCTGGGTTTCAGCAACTAAGTTACAGAGAAAGGTTGAACAAGTTAGGTCTTTATTCTTTGGAGCGCAGAAGGTTAAGGGGGGATTTGATAGAGGTCTTTAAAATGATGAGAGGGATAGACAGAGTTGACGTGGATAAGCTTTTCCCATTGAGAGTAGGGAAGATTCAAACAAGAGGACATGACTTCAGAATTAAGGGTCAGAAGTTTAGGGGTAACATGAGGGGGAACTTCTTTACTCCAAGAGTGGTAGCTATGTGGAATGAGCTTCCAGTGGAAGTGGTGGAGGCAGGTTCGATTTTATCATTTAAAAATAAATTGGATAGGTATATGGACGGGAAAGGAATGGAGGGTTATGGTCTGAGCGCAGGTAGATGGGACTAGGGGAGAATAAGTGGTCGGCATGGACTAGAAGGGCCGGTTTGGAATGTTTCCGCGCTGTGATCGGTATATGGTTATATGGTTATTCCGATTGGGTAGCTTACAACCCAATCGTTTGAAGATTGAACTCTCCAATTTTAGGTAACTAATCAACTCCCCCCCCCCCCCCCCCACACCGTATTCTCCCCCCTTTCCCTTGCCCCCCTCTAAGTTAGATATAGCTCTTCGGGCTTACGGAATCAGGGGATATGGGGAGAAAGCAGTAACTGATTTTGGATGATCAGCCATGATCATATTGAATGGCAGTGCTGGCTCGAAGGGCCAAATGGCCTCCTCTTGCACCTATTTTCTACATTTCTCTGCCTCTTCTCTTTGCCCCAACTAGACTGGCATCCATTTCTCCGCTCCCACTCCCCTTCCAGCTCCATGCCTCCCCCTGGCTTCATAATTCGCAACTCTTTCCTCCTGATCCCAGTGCTTTTGTCTATCATCTCTGGCCTATGTCCAAACATCTGCCGGTCAAACAGTGTCTGGCTGATGCTCTTTTGTTGTTCTGAGACCATGTCACAAAGATCCTAATCTATTTACTCTATTTAGTCTCAGCATTGTCTGTCAATAAAGGGCCTGTCCCACGAGCATGCGACACCATGCGGCAAGCGCGACCTAAAGGGCCGGTCCCACCAGCATGCGGAGGTCGAGTGAGTGGCATGAAGTGCGAGCGAAGTCCACGGGAAGTTCGCGCGTGATGTACGGCGCCGAGGCGGCTGCGGGCCGCGCAGAATTTTTGATGTCGGGTCCAGCTCCGCACAACTCCATACGGCTCCGGCGATTGAAGTGCGACCGGCCCCGCAAAGCCGTATGGCTCAAGCGACCACGTTAGGTCGCTTGCCGCATGCAGGCGCGTGCTGGTGGGAACGGCCCTTTAGGTCGCGCTTGCCGCATGGAGTCACATGCTCGTGGGCCAGACCCTTTAGTCAGCAAACTCAAAAATTGAGTTAGCTCTGCACTTGGCCAGAACATAGTGCTGGAGTAACTCAACAGGTGAATGAATGAATGAATGAATTAATTAATACGTTTATTGGCCAAGTATGTACACATACAAGGGATTTGCCTTGGTGCTCCACTCGCAAGTGGCAACACGACATACAGTAAACCATTAAGAATAAAACATTGTAGTTTAAACATATGAATGAAATAAAATACCAGAGCAAAAGGAGGCTACGGCATCACTGTAGGGCATGGATAGGCAATGTTTCAGTACAGGCCCCTTCTTCAGACTCAGATGTCCCGGCCAAAATGCTGCCAATCCATGTCCTCGGGAGATCATGAGCTCCTCCAGCACTTCGTGTTCGATGCAAGATTACAGCATCTGCAGTTCCTTGTGTCTACGCTGTCCTTGGCGATGGGTGTACAGGGAGGAGAGCAGGGGATTAGGTATTAAACCCTGAGCATCACTAATGTTCAGGGTCAGGATGGAGGAAGTATTATTTAAACATTCTGAGCACTGATTCAAGAAGTAGAGATGCCAGCTGCAGATGGAGGTCTCAAAGCCAAGGTCCAGATGTATAGAAC
Source organism: Leucoraja erinaceus (assembly GCF_028641065.1). Classification (NCBI taxonomy): domain Eukaryota; kingdom Metazoa; phylum Chordata; class Chondrichthyes; order Rajiformes; family Rajidae; genus Leucoraja; species Leucoraja erinaceus. Next base: position 4,287,468 of record NC_073382.1, read on the forward strand.
ATGTCTTATCCGGTATTATGGTATTGAGTTGCTGTCAATGAATAGCATCTGACATCGGTGCTCTTATTGTTGTGGTGGTCTTGAGCTGAATGTAGTGTAAGGGATGGTGGAAATAAAGAACTGCAGAGGTGACGTTTCGGGCCGAGACCCTTCTTGAAACTGCAGAAGGTTCAGTCTGAAGAAGCATCTCGACCCAAAACATCACCTATCCATGTTCCAGTCTGAAGATGCCTTCTGACCTGAGGCGTCACCTATCCATGTTCTTCAGGGACATTGCCTGACCTGCTGAGTTACTCAAACGTTTTGTGTCTTTCCGTAGTGCAAGGGAGATGGCATCCTCTCTGGACCTATTTTTACTCTAAATAATTGCAAGGGTCCAGATTGTTTGGGTGACTGCTGCTGATGTGGATCTTTATCTAATCCTCAAACCATTTCATTATGGTCAATGTTAGAGCCACTGGGTGGTGGTCATTGAAATAGGTCACGTAACGTTTCTTAGGATCTGGAAGTTTGGAGGGGTTCTTGAAGAAGATGGGGACAGCACCTGTTGAAGATATTGGTGAAGATTGAGGCTAGTTACATAGACAAAGAAATTAGGTGCAGGAGTAGGCCATTCGGCCCTTCGAGCCTGCACCGCCATTCAATATGATCATGGCTGATCATCCAACATCCAACTCAGTATCCTGTACCTGCCTTCTCTACATACCCTCTGATCCCCTTAGCCACAAGGGCCACATCTAACTCCCTCTTAAATATAACCAATGAACTGGCCTCAACTACCCTCTGTGGCAGAGAGTTCCAGAGATTCACCACTCTCTCTGTGAAAAAAGTTCTTCTCATCTCGGTTTTAAAGGATTTCCCCCTTATCCTTAAGCTGTGACCCCTTGTCCTGGACTTCCCCAACATCGGGAACAATCTTCCTGCATCTAGCCTGTCCAACCCCTTAAGAATTTTGTAAGTTTCTATAAGATCCCCTCTCAATCTCCTAAATTCTAGAGAGTATAAACCAAGTCTATCCAGTCTTTCTTCATAAGACAGTCCTGACATCCCAGGAATCAGTCTGGTGAACCTTCTCTGCACTCCCTCTATGGCAATAATGTCCTTCCTCAGATTTGGAGACCAAAACTGTACGCAATACTCCAGGTGTGGTCTCACCAAGACCCTGTACAACTGCAGTAGAACCTCCCTGCTCCTATACTCAAATCCTCTTGCTATGAAAGCCAACATACCATTCGCTTTCTTCACCGCCTGCTGTACCTGCATGCCTACTTTCAATGACTGGTGTACCATGACACCCAGGTCTCGCTGCATCTCCCCCTCTCCCAATCGGCCACCATTTAGATAATAGTCTGCCTTCCCGTTTTTGCCACCAAAATGGATAACCTCACATTTATCCACATTATACTGCATCTGCCAAACATTTGCCCACTCACCCAGCCTATCCAAGTCACCTTGCAGCCTCCTAGCATCCTCCTCACAGCTAACACTGCCCCCCTGTGATCTGTACCACTTCCAAACCCGTCCAGGAGTTTACTCTCATGGAAGCAGATCTGACTTCTGCCACCGAGATTTAGTTTAGAGACACAACGTTGAAACAGAATCTCCGGCCCATCGAGTCCGCGCCAACCATCGATCACCCGTACACCAATTCTCTCCCACATACTAGGGACAATTTACAGAAGCTAATTAACATACAAACCTGTACGTATTTGGAATGTGGGAGGAAACTGGAGCACACCGAGAAAGCCCTCGCGGTCACAGGGAAAACGTGCAAACTCCATAAAGATACCACCCATAGTTAGGAACAAACCCGGGTCTCTGGTGCTGTAAAGGGCCTGTCCCACTGTACGAGGTAATTCAAGAGCTCTCCCGAGTTTTCCCCTGATTCGAACTCGGAGAATATCCATAGCGGGTCTGTAGGAGTTTGTGGATGTCTCGTGGCGGCTCATACGAATAAAAAGTAACTTTTTTTCATCACGAGTATTTTTTTACTCGTGGACATTTTCACAATGTTGAAAAGACCTCACGAGTTTTCCGGATTTCCCGAGTACCTACCGTTACTTGTACGAGCCGCTAAGAGACATCCACGAACTCCTACGGACATTCTCCGAGTTCGAATCAGGGGAAAACTCGGGTAAACTCTTGAATTACCTCGTACAGTGGGACAGACCCTAAAAGCAGCAAGTTTACCACTGAACCACTGTGCCCCAGATACAAGGGGCCTGTTTCTATGCTGTATATTTAGATAAATCTATGACTTAAAGAGTCATACCTGATGAAATGGCAAAGTCATTTCATCAAGTATGCATCTGGATAAATTAATTTGGATAATTGATCTAAATATTTTTCCATGTCATTTGGGGTTAAATTTTAACGATACATGTGTGATCCGATATAGTATCCTTTTGTGTAGGAAGGAACTGCAGATGCTGGTTTAAACCAAAGATAGACACAAAAAGCTGGAGTAACTCAGCGGGACAGGCAGCATCGCTGGAGAGAAGGAATCGGTGAAGTTTTGTGTCAAGACCCTTCTTCAGACTGGTTCGGGATAAGGGAGATGAGAGATTTAGGAGATGATGTAGAGAGATGAAGAACAATGAATGAAAGATATGCAAAAAGGTAAAGATGATAAAGGAAACTGTCCATTGGTGGGTGAAAGCGAGAAGCTGGTGCGACTTGGGAGGGGGAGGGATGGAGAGAGAGGGAATGCCGGGTCTAACTGAAGTGAGAGAAATCAATATTCATACCACAGGGTTGTAAGCTGCCCAAGCGAAATATGAGATGCTGTTCCTCCAATTTGCGTTTAGCCTCACTCTGACAATGGAGGGGACCTAGGACAGAAAGGTCTGTGTGGGAATGGGAAGGAGAATTAAAGTGTTTAGCAACCGGGAGATCAGATAGGTCCGGGCGGGCTGTTACTGTGTTTTTAAGACAAGATGCTCTCATTAATTTTTAAGTATCTCCAAGCGATTTCAAGCACTTTGTCTCAACTGCAACCTCAAGCTGCCTCGGTTAATAAGTCTGATGTGCAGCCAGAACGTAAAGGCTTTGCAATGAATTCAATGTCTCCCACGCAAATAGACGTACTGGCAGAATTCATTGAAGCCAGTGAGTAAAGTCAGGCAATGCCGACATTAACTTGCTGAAGGACCTGTCAGTCACTCACCAACACTTCAATAGCACCAAGCTTCTATTTTCGCCCGGAAGGACGTGACTGTGGAGCAATCTGTCGAAAGGCATGTGGCCGTGGTTTTTGTAGCTTTCAAGTTGCAATTTTGCAAACAGTGGAGGGGGGGGGGGGTGTCTGGAATTCCCATGGTTTCTTTCTTGTCCGCTTCTCCACCCTGTTGAGGTCTCAAGAATGGATAGCCATGGTCGTCTTTTATGGCGGGCTGCTTTTTGCATTATATAAGCTGGTGGCAGGAACTGTTCAGGGGCTAGTCGTTTCACATGCGGCTCTTGCCTATATGCCCATTGAGCTGTTCCCATCTGTTCCCAACCCGTCTGAAGAAAGGTTTCGGCCCGAAACGTTGCCTATTTCCTTCGCTCCATAGATGCTGCTGCACCTGCTGAGTTTCTCCAGCAATTTTGTGTACCTTCGATTTTCCAGCATCTGCAGTTCCTTCTTAAACTCTCTTTCTGCTTTCCCCGATCCTGTGCTCTTTGCTTTTTTCCTGACATCATTTACACAGTACTTTGCTCTTTCACTCTGACTGTGCCTTTATTCATCTGTTCCTCGCTAATCACAGGATTAGAACGGAAAGTCTCGCCTCTCGTTACTATCATTCCCGCCACAATGGTCCTCAGAAGCTGTTAGGATCGTATGGAAAAGCATTGGGGAATTTCCTGTTTGCAGCATCTATTGTTCTCAGCGATAAAACCAAATTAGCTATCATCGTAAAACCTGTAAACGAATAAGCCTGGCTTCAAAGGTTTATGTAAATCTAAACCTGCTACTATTCCATGTACACATCTTGGATATATTAGTAGGTTTAAATCTACAGTAAATTATTGTATTGAATGCTACTGAAAGCAAAATACATTTGATAGCTTAACAATTAAAGGTTTAAATAAGGCTTTATGTCATTATGGAAATTGAAACTATAATGTTACGTTACTTAAATTTTGTTGCCTTCTTGGGATATGGATATAAATGATGTTAACATTAATTACTCGCCTTGTTCCTCGACTACCTTGCAATGAGTTCCACTCTGAACACGCCTTCATAAGCACAGAGGCGCAACTTGTGTGTAAGAAGGAGCAGCAAATGCTGGTTTACATAGAAACATAGAAACATAGAAATTAGGTGCAGGAGTAGGCCATTCGGCCCTTCGAGCCTGCACCGCCATTCAATATGATCATGGCTGATCATCCAACTCAGTATCCCGTACCTGCCTTCTCTCCATACCCCCTGATCCCCTTAGCCACAAGCGCCACATCTAACTCCCTCTTAAATATAGCCAATGAACTGGCCTCAACTACCCTCTGTGGCAGAGAGTTCCAGAGATTCACCACTCTCTGTGTGAAAAAAGTTCTTCTCATCTCGGTTTTAAAGGATTTCCCCTTTATCCTTAAGTTTATCCCCTTTACACTGAAGATAGGCCCATAATGCTGGAGTAACTCAGCGGGTCAGGCTGTTTCTCTGCAGATAAGGAATATGTGACGTTCCGGGTCCAGTCCCTTGTTCAGATGGATAGTCAGGAGAGAGAGAAACTGGAGTTAAGAAAAGGTGCAGAACAAATCAGAGTTGGCACCGATGAACAAGGAAAGGTGGGGCTCACAATGGAATCACCAATGGAAGAGGTGATAACGAAGGGATACGAACAGTGAAGCTAGTAGGACAACTGGGGTGGGGGAAGGTTAATAATAACAATAATAATAATAATAATAATAATAATAATAATAATAATAATATATTTTATTGTCATTGTACGTCAGTGCAACGAGATTTGGTTTGCAGCTTCCAACCGATGTCAAAAAAATAAAATAAATAAATGAACTATGCGACGTGACCATCTGAGGGAGACAGTCCAGGGGGGGTGGGGGGCACTCAGCAGGGCCGGTTTCAGAGCCGCTATAGCTCTGAGAATAAATCTGTTTCTGCCCCCGCTTGCCCCATATTCCTCAAAATCTTTGTACATATTTTATAATACTAATCAAAAAAGTTTATTTTTGGAAAAAATAATTATGTTTAAAGCCCACCTTCTTAGATAGATATAGATATAGATATGCCATTTATTGTCACTATACATGTACAGTGAAAATGAAAGCTGCTCGTACTCAGTGCATACATACAATTTAGCACAAAAAAACAAGAACAGAAAAAACAAAAAACAGAAATGGAGAAGGGGGGGGGGGGGGGGGGGGGGGGGGAGGATGGGGGCGGGAATAGGTGCACAATTTCTGCGGCGCTACATACATATATACATATATACAGATGGAAGTCCGTGTTGGGCAGTGAAGTCAGTGCATGTGTGAATTAGAATTAATAGTAGTTATAATTCTCGGAATTCACTTCAGTGAATGTCAATGATAACCCAAAGCTCAGTCTTTGAATGTACACATCGGTAAGTATTACTGAAATACAGTTCATCTGAAGCATATGCCCTTTGGTCCTACTGCCTTTGATAAAATCAAATTGATTGCAAAGTACTTTATGGTAAAAATAGTGATCACTTCATCACTATAGGTCTGTCGCACTGACCTATGTAGCCTTGAAAGATATGCTGGCCCAGCTGGAAAATATCACAAACCCCCTGCTGGGCCCTCTGCAGTGTGCATACCGGGCCAATAGATCAGTGGATGACGCAGTCAACCTAGGCCTGCACTTCATCCTCCATCACCTAGACCACCAGGGGGCCTGTGCAAGGATTTTGATGGTGGATCTTAACTCTGCATTCAACACCATTGTGCCAGAGCTACTACATTCCAAGCTCTCCAAGTTGACTGTGCCTGAACCCCTCTGTCAGTGGATCACCAACTTCCTGACAGACAGGAAGCAGCATGTGAGGCTGGGAAAACACATCTCACACCCGCGGACCCTCAGCTAAGGAGCGCCGCAAGGCTGCGTACTCTCCCCTCTCCTTTGCTCTCTCACCACCAATGACTGCACCTCCACAGACACCTCTGTCAAGCTTCTCAAGTTTGCGGGTGACGCAACCCTGATTGGATTGATCCAGGATGGGGAGGAATCTGCCTACAGACAGGAAGTGACACAATTGGCGTCCTGGCGCCTTCGTAACAACCGGGAGCTCAATTCTCTTAAGACAATGGAATTGTTACTAGACTTTAGGAGAGCTTCTCTTCCCCTCCCCCACTCACCGTCAACAACACCACAGTCACATCTGTGGAGTCTTTTAATTCCTTGGAGCATCATCCCCTACAGCAGCTGAGGAAGCACAATCTGCCACAGGCAATGATGGTCCAATTCTATACTGCCATCATTGAGTCTGTTCTCACCTTCTCCATAATGGTCTGGTTTGGCTCAGCCACCAAGCACGACACCTGGAGGCTGCAGCGAATCGTTCGATCAGCTGAGATGGTTGTTGGCTGCAACCTTCCCCCCCCCCATTGACAAACTGTACACTGCAAGGGCCAGGAAGTGAGTGGGTAAGATCATCTCTGACCCCTCTCACCCTGGCCACAAACTCTTTGAATCACTTCCCTCTGGAAGGCGACTCCAGACTGTCAACGCTGTCACAGCCAGACATAAAAACAGCTTTATTTCATGAGTAGTAGTTCTATTCAACAACCAAAAGTCTGTAGCCTCCTTTTGCTCTGGTGTTTTATTTCCTTCACATGTTTAAACTATAACGTTTAATGTTTTATGTTTTATTCTTAACTGTTTGTATGTGGTGTTACTTGCGAGCGGAGCACCAAGGCAAATTCCTTGTATGTGTACACACTTGGCCTATAAACCTATACATTCATTCATTCATTCATTCATTCATTCATTCTAGTGAGACGCAACAGACTGTTGGCGAGGCGGCCACTATGAACGCCACCTGGTGGTGAAGTGGTTAGGGGAGGTCAGGAAAATGGGATTAGGAGGCAGAGGTCATCCATGAGTGGACTCGGGCTGAATGGCCTAATTCTACTCCTATAACCTGTGAACGTGAACGTGCAGGTACTGGTTTACTCTGAAAATAGACACAAAATGCGGAAGTATCTTAGCGGGACAGGCAGCACCTTTGGATAGAAGGAATGGGTGACGTTTCAGGTGGGGAACCGTCATCATGCTGTTGTCCGCCAAAAAAGCATCTTGATCCGAAAAGTCACCAGTTCCTTCTCTCCAGAGATACAGCCTGTCCTGCTGAGTTACTCAAGCATTTTGTGTCTTATGTTCCAGAAATGCATTGGTTGGGTTAAGGGCCTGTCCCACGAGCATGCGATTCCATGCAGCAAGCGCGAGCTAACGTGGTCGCTTGAGCCGTACGGCCTCGCGGGGCCGGTCCCACTTCGATCGCCGGAGCCATATGGAGTTGTGCGGAGCTGGTCTCGACATCGCCCAGGGCTCCGAAAAACTGACAATGTTCAAAAATTCCGCCGGCCCGCAGCTGCCTCGACGCCATACGCACCGCCTTGACGGGTGTGCGCAACGTCTCAACGGCGTACGCAGCGTCTTGACGCCGTAAGTCACGCGCAAACTTCCCGCGGACTTCACTCGAACTTCACGTCACTCACTCGACCTCCGCACGGCCCCCGCTTCCGGTTTGGTTGCACTTGCCGCATGCAGGTCGCATGCTGGTGGGACCGGCACTGCACGGGGATCACTCGACCTCCGCGCGGCCCCCACTTCCGGTTTGGTCGCGCTTGCCGCATGCAGGTCGCATGCTCGTGGGACAGGCCCTTTACTCATCAGATTTCCACCACAATTTATTTGCAATTTCATTAAAATAAAATATCTTATGAGCATATTGGCTATGAAAAAGTAGTCCTTGTATATTGAAGGACAGGAATCTAGTAACCTTATTAATTCTTCCACCAAAATAAGCATTGAAAAAAGGATTTTCAGCCCCCAGCTTTGACTAACCCAATATAAAAGTCATTTAAAATTACTTTAAACACAATTGTCAGTTTTATTGGTGCACATTGGTAAGTTTTTGGAGTAAATTAAATATTTTTTTTTAATTTAAATAATTAAAAAACATTCCCATGTGCCTCAGTGCAAAGTGAATAGTCTTCTCGTGCAGGCTTGAAATTTTAACCTGGGAGGCATGTTCAGTTTTGTGGCGGTATACTGAGCCGAGAAAATTAAATATAAACTTATCATAACAGAGAACAGAATTTTTTAATTTAAGTTGTTTCCTGGTATAGGTCACAAGTTTGAAATGCCCTGACCTTTTTAATTAATTTTCCTTCTGATATTATCGGCATGCACAGGAGGAATATTGACCTCTTTGCAATCAAGGAGCGCTAAGTAAAACCAATTTCAGCTGGACTGATGGAGCAATCGGTCTGATTGTAGCATCACATTGAATTGGAGCATTTGCACTAGGCCTTGAGTCCTTTTGTCTGTCCCCGCTCTGTGTAGAAAGTGACAATAGGCTCGGAGGGCTTATTTAATTTTGTAGTTTAATTTAGAGATACAGCGCGGAAACAGGCACTTCAGCCCACTGAGTCCGCGCCGACCAGCGATTCATGTACACTAGCTTAGCACACACTACACACTAGGGACAATTACAAATTTTACCAAAGCCAAATAACATACAAACTTGTAGTACATCTTTGGAGTGTGAGAGGAAACTTAGGAACCCAGGGAAAACCCACGCTGTCACAGGGAGAACGTGCAAACTCCGTACAGACAGCACCCAAAGGTTTCAAAGGTCTTTTATTGTCATGTTTACCAATTAAGGTACAGAGATATTCGTATTACCATACAGTAGCAATGTTACAACATTTTGAGATTTAAAAAATCAAGTCTGCAATTTATCCCATCAGATAAAGCATAAAAAGAAGTTTAATTTGACACCTAATTCACTTTCATATCTCAAGTATTTAAAAAGTTATGGCCATTTTCATACTCGGAAATTAGCATCTTGTTCCCTATTGATTTTCTATGGACATAACAAAAAAGCTGTGATCGTGGACAGTCAAAAGCCCATAACTTTCTTAAAAATTAAGAGAACTGAATGAAATTTTCAGTTATCATAGATTGAAGCATTCTGAAACAAATATAAATCAATCTTACTTGGATGACCTGAAATTAAAGCATATAATTAGTTAGTTACCCAATTGGAGCTAATTTCAAACTTCAATTACTAGATCTAAACATCTATCTATTTCTTAATAAATGATTAACATTTTTAAATAGCCTAAGTGTCTAAATAATATTCACAAATAATTCACAATAAAACATGATTTTAAAATCTCATTTACTTTAATTTATAGGCCAAATGGAAGGAATTTAATTGCTGTAAATTAAAATCAAAATCAGCTTTCTAGTGGGATCCTGTGAACGCGCTGGTTTAGAACGTTCACATTGCGGTGGATTTGTGCCCTCAAATGCCCAGAAAAATACTGCGGGATATAATGGGCCCAAAATGAGCTACTCGCAACATTAAACTTTGTATAAAGGGATCTTAAGAAGCCCTTTTTAATGTAAAAATAAACAGCCTACCTTCTGTTGTCTGCTGTATGAGACCCTGCCGGTTGCCGGTGGTCGCGGGTTTAGAGGTTAATTTTTAACCTACTATAACAATTATATAAAGCCTTTAAAACTAAAAATAGCTAAAGCGACAGAATCTTCCAGCGATTTTCCGTTAATAATTAACTAGGCTGAACATCCTCGATTGGAACAGCCGAGGGGAAATCGCGTTTTAAAACCCGCCCCCCTCTAAACGGCGCCAAAATCGCGCACACGGGCTGGGATAGATTTTCAGCGACGCTTCAGGTAGGCTTTGCAACATACCTACATACAGCCATACTAAAAAAAGCAACAAGACACACAACTACATAAAAGTTACCATAAACATCCACTACAGTATATTGCCCACATTCCTCACTGCGACGGAAGGCAATAAAGTATAAATCTTCTTCCCTCATTTTTCTCCCGCGGTCGGGGCAGTCAAACCATCCGTTGGGGCGATCAAAACTCTTGCATCGGGGCGGTTGAAGTATTAGTTTAATTTTTGGTTTCGAGATACAGTGCTCAAACAGGCCCTTCGGCCCACTGCATGCGGGATGACTATGGATCCCCGCACACTAACACTATTTTACGCACTAGGACAATTCACAATCTTTACTGAAGCCAATTAATCTACAAACCTGTACAGAGTCCGCAAAGAGTGGGAGGAAACTTGAGCTCCCATTGTAAACCCACGGGGCCATGGGGCGAATGTACAGACAGCACCTGTAAGGTAGCAACTCCACCACTGCGCCAACTGTTCTCACAGTTTTTCTGATTGCCTTAAGGTCCTTCCAGAGGGGACTGTGTAGAGAGGGTGGCGGATTTCCGCTTCCTGGGAATCCATATTGAGGAGGACCTGACGTGGAGCGTGAACACCACTGCGCTGCTGAAAAAGGTCCAGCAGAGACTGCACTTCCTGAGGGTGCTCAGGAAGAATAACATCACTCAGAGACTACTGCTGTCCTTTTATCGGTGCTCCATTGAGAGCATACTAACTTACTGTGTATGCGTGTGGTACACCAGCTGCACAGCGGCTCAGAGGAAAGCGCTCCAGAGGGCCATTGACAACGCCCAGAGGATTGTCGGCTACCCTCTCCTTACCTTGGAGGACTTACACAGTTCAGATTCAGATTCAATTTTAATTGTCATTGTCAGTGTACAGTACAGAGACAACGAAATGCAGTTCCCGCTGCACCAAAAAATCCCAGTATTATAAAGGACATTTCCCACCACGGACACTCCCTATTTGAACTGTTGCCGTGAGGCAGACGGTACAGATCTACAAGGACAAGGACGAACAGACTAAAAAACAGTTTTTACCCCACTGCTATAAAAGCACTAAATGTAGCCGCCAAGGAACGCAGGGGCGAGACAGACTAAGGGACTGTGGTACACTGTGAAATCGACAGAAGGATGGAGGGTTGGGTGTTTATGCGTGTTATTTTCGTGATATTTATTTAGTTGTTTATCTTTTAATATTTTACCTTGTATGTATCGTTAGCTTTTAGAAATGTTTGAATGGTGCACTGACTGGCTGACATTTTTAAATTTTGTTGTACATGGCTCATGTTACAATGACAATAAAGAAACTATTCTATTCTATTCTATTCTATTCCACAGTTGGTCCAGTGGTAGTCTGTCTGCGCATTATAATGGACCAGAAACCATTGGAGACCCTTGGACTATCTTGAATCAGACTTCACTGGACTCTGTCTTGCATTATATGAAATTCCCTTTTATTCTCCCTACCATGATGGGGCTCGTCAGCCTGGGAAGGCAGTCCATCTAGGAGAGGGAAAACTCTGATTTAAAACCTCCACTGCCTTGTGGCCATATCCAGTCATAGTAAAGGCTCCAGGAGTAAACCGCAAGAAAATCCGGAGTTGGAGCCCCCTAAGGCAGTTCGTCGTTGTCTACAACCTCGCTCTGGCAGCTCCTGCGATGGCGCTGGTGCCAAACTGTAACGGCCCTGCTGTTCCTTTGGATCGATCAGCGACATCGCCCAGGCTTGCATCCGACCAGGATGCATCACCCATGGTCAGTCATGACCAAAGGGGGGCCTACTCTCCCCACCAGAAATGTGGAGGGACCTTGGTGCCCCAGTTCATGATTTGCAATAGGCAAGTAAGCAGGCATAGAAAATAATTAGGCAAGCTAACAGAATGCTATAGTTTATTGGAGGGGGAATTGAATGCAAATATATGGAGAGGAAGCCTTCTCTGGCCTATTTTCCTTGCACTTCTGTGCGGTTCTAATGATGCCTAAGATAGACATAAAATGCTGAAGTAACTCAACGGGTCAGGCAGCGTCTCTGGAGAAAAGGAATAGGTGAAGTTTTGGGTCGAGACCCTTCTTCAGACCGACAGTCAGGGGAGAGGGAAACCAGAGGTATGAAAAGGTACAAACAAGATATCAATGAAAGGTATAGAAACATAGATACATAGAAATTAGGTGCAGGAGTAGGCCATTCGGCCCTTCGAGCCTGCACCGCCATTCAATATGATCATGGCTGATCATCCAACTCAGTATCCCGTACCTGCCTTCTCTCCATACCCTCTGATCCCCTTAGCCACAAGGGCCACATCTAACTCCCTCTTAAATATAGCCAATGAACTGGCCTCGACTACCCTCTGTGGCAGAGAGTTCAAGAGATTCACCACTCTCTGTGTGAAAAAAGTTCTTCTCATCTCGGTTTTAAAGGATTTCCCCCTTATCCTTAAGCTGTGACCCCTTGTCCTGGACTTCCCCAACATCGGGAGCAATCTTCCTGCATCTAGCCTGTCCAACCCCTTAAGAATGTTATAAGTTTCTATAAGATCCCCTCTCAATCTCCTAAATTCTAGAGAGTATAAACCAAGTCTATCCAGTCTTTCTTCATAAGACAGTCCTGACGTCCCAGGAATCAGTCTGGTAAACCTTCTCTGCACTCCCTCTATGGCAATAATGTCCTTCCTCAGATTTGGAGACCAAAACTGTACGCAATACTCCAGGTGTGGTCTCACCAAGACCCTGTACAACTGCAGTAGAACCTCCCTGCTCCTATACTCAAATCCTTTTGCTATGAAAGCTAATGATGCCTCTCAGTTTTTCACATAGGACATTACAGCCTACCAGACTTCATATTTAAATCAATATCTTCAGGTAAATCACTTTCTCTGCTTCAACTGGAACATACTGTAGAATATAAATCACAGCACAGCCCAACTGTTGTCAGGCAAATGAATCATCTACCTCAACCATAGAACAGTGCTGAACTACTACCTATCTCTTAGGTGACCCTTGGGCTATCCTTGATCAAACTTTCAGATTCAACTTTATTGTCATTGTGCAGTGTACAGTACAGAGACAACGGAATGCAGTTAGCATCTCCCTAGAAGAGCGACATAAATTTGAGCAATAAATAAATATATTTACATGCATACAGTCATAATATTTTTTTTTTCCTGGTGGGAGAAGTGTCCGGGGGGGGGTGATTGGCAATCACCGAGGTACGTTGTTGAGTAGTGTCACAGCCGTAGGGAAGAAGCTGTTCCTGGACCTGCTGGTCCGGCAACGGTGAGACCTGTAGCGTCTCCCGGATGGTAGGAGGGTAAACAGTCTGTGGTTGGGGTGAGAGCAGTCCTTGGTGATGCTGAGCGCCCTTCGCAGACAACGCTTGCTTTGGACAGACTCATTGGAGGGGAGCGAGGAACCGGTGATACGTTGGGCAATTTTCACCACCCTCTGTAGTGCTTTCCGGTCGGAGACAGAGCAGTTGCCGTACCATACTGTGATACAGTTGGTAAGGATGCTCTCGATGGTGCAGCGGTAGAAGTTCACCAGGATCTGAGGACACAGATGGACCTTCTTTAGTCTCCTCAGGAAGAAGAGATGCTGGTGAGCCTTTGCTGGCTTTACCCTGCACTAAACGTTATTCCCTTATCATGTATCTATGCAATGTAAATGGCTTGATTGTAATCATGGATTGTCTTTTTGCTGAGTGGTTTGAACGCAACAGAAGTCTTTCACTTGGACCACGTGACAATAAAGTAAGCTGAACTAAGCCAAACATGATGCCAAGACAAATTCCTATATGCCTGCACACATAATCAATACCCTTCCATTCCCTGCTTATCCATGTGCCTATCCAAAAGTATCTTAAATGCCACTATCGTTACTGCCTCAAACTAGTTCTGCTGTAAGCTCTCATCTGTAATATTACCGTAACTAAATTCCTCTCTCTACTGACACGGCCTGAGTGGTTAGGTATTTTGTACAACTCTGATCCGCATCTCACAGCTGTTACATATTTCTTTGCTTTACCCCTCCTTTGCTCTTCTCATTGAACTATCAGACAGACAGCTTCATGCACAACTCATCACCACAGAAACCCAAGCATCATTCGGTCTCATCCACCCCGTGGCAGATGCAGTATAATATAGATACATGTGAGGTTAAACAAGGGGGCAGATTATTATCTCAATGGGTTTAGGTTAGGTAAGGGGAAGGTACAGCGAGATCTGGGTGTCCTTGTACACCGGTCACTGAAAGTTGGCTTACAGGTACAGCAGGCAGTGAAGAAAGCTAATGGAATGTTGGCCTTCATAACAAGAGGATTTCAGTATAGGAGTACATAGGTTCTTCGGCAGTTGTAAAGGGCTCTGGTGAGACCACACCTGGAGTATTGTGTACAGTTTTGGTCTCCTAATTTGAGGAAGGACATCCTTGTGATTGAGGCAGTGCAGTGTAGGTTCACGAGATTGATCCCTGGAATGGCGGGACTGTCATATGAGGAAAGATTGAAAAGACTAGGCTTGTATTCACTGGAGTTTGGAAGGATGAGGGGGTGGGGGAAGGGGGGGGGGCTTATAGAAACATATAAAATTATAAAAGGACTGGACAAGCTAGGTGCAGGAAAAATGTTCCCAATGTTGGGCGAGTCCAGAACCAGGGGCCACAGTCTTAGAATAAAGAAGAATTCATTTAAGACTGAGCTGAGAAAAAACGTTTTCACCCCGAGAGTTGTGAATTTATGGAATTCCCTGCCACAGAGGGCAGTGGAGGCCAAGTCACTGGATGGATTTAAGAGATAAAGCTCTAGGGGCTAGTGGAGTCAAGGGATATGGGGAGAAGGCAGGCACGGGTTATTGATAGGGGCCGATCAGCCATGATCACAATGAATGGCGGTGCTGGCTCGAAGGGCCGAATGGCCTCCTCCTGCACCTATTTTCTATATTTCAATGTTTCTATGTTTCTATGTTTCTATCCCTCTTCCACTCCCTCTGTAACTTGGCACTTTATCTCTTTTCCAGGTCTGAAAAAGGGCCTTCAACGAGAAAGATGAACTGTTTTCCATTCCACAGATGCTGCTTGACCTATGGAATATTTCCAAAATTTTCATCTACTGTTGTGGATGAGAAAGTGGGATAACGCAGAACGAGTTTGAACAGGTGATCTATGTTCAGCATGGACTCAAGCCACTGCAGAACCTGGGACCTTGAACTTGAATAGAAAACAGGCTGGTAAATGAACTCAATGGGTCAGGTAGTATCTGTAGAGGGAAACAGGTAGCTCCCCTCTCTTTCTGTGAACATGTTTTTGTATGTACGACCAGTCTCTTTTTCTCACCTCAACAGAAATGGCAATCAGGAGGGGGTTATTACTGCTCTTTGACCAAAAATGCTGGAGTAACTCAGCGGGACTGGCGGCATCTCTGGAGAGAAGGAATGGGTGATGTTTTGGGTCGAGACCCTCCTTCGGGCTGAAAGTCACGGGAAAGGGAAACGAGAGATATAGACGATGATGAAAGAATGAAAGATACGCAAAAAAGGATCCATGTTAAAGGGAACAGGCCATTGTTAGCTGTAGCTGGGTGAGAACGATAAGCTGGTGTAACTTTGTTGGGGGAGGGATGGAGAGGGAGAGGAAATTATTTAGTGAATCAGTGGAATTGATTGTAGACTTTAGGAGAGCTCCCCCTCCCTTCTCCCCACACTCACCATCAACAACACCACAGTCACATCTGTGGAGTCATTTAAATTCCTTGGAACCATCATCTCCAGAGATCTTAAACGGGGGGCCACCATCGACTCCACAGTCAAAAAGGCCCAACAGAGAGGATGCACTTCCTGCGGCAACAGAGAAAATACCTGCCACAGGTAATGATGGTCCAATTGTATACGGCCATCGTAGAGTCTGTTCTCACCTTCTCCATCATGGTCTGGTTTGGCTCAGCCACCAAGCACGAAACCTGGAGGCTGCAGTGAATCATTCGATCAGCTGATAAGGTTATTGGCTGCAACCTCCCCCCCCCCATTGACAAACTGTACACTGCAAGGGCCAGGAAACGAGCGGGCAAGATCACCTCTGACCCCTCTCACCCTGGCCACAAACTCTTTGAATCACTTCCCTCTGGAAGGCGACTCCGGACTGTCAAAGCCGCCACAGCCAGATAAAAAAACAGCTTTTTTTTCCACGAGTAGTTACTCTACTCAACAACCAAAAATCTGTAGCCTCCTTTTGCTCTGGTATTTTATTTCATTCGTCACGTGTTTAAATTATAACATTTTATTTTTCAATAGTCAATCAATCAATAGTCAATAGTCAATTTAATTGTCATTTGGACCCCTTGAGGTCCAAACGAAATGCCGTTTCTGCAGCCATACATTACAAACAAATAGACCCCAGACACAACATAATTTACATTTTACATAAACATCCATCACATTGCTGTGATGGAAGGCCAAAAAAAACTTATCTCTCCACTGCACTCTCCCCCCCCCCCCCCCCATGTCAGAGTCAAAGTCAAAGCCCCCGGATGGCGATGGCGATTGTCCCGTGGCCATTTAAGCCACGCCGGGTGGTGCGAGGTCGCACACCGGGTCTTGGTGTTGGAGCCCCCGGCGTGCGCTCGCAGAGTCCCGCGGCCATTCCAAGCCGCGCGGGGCAGTGGTGTTAGGCCCCGCTCCAGGAGCTCTTCGACCCTGCAACTCGGGCGGGAGAAGTCGCCGTTGCAGGGGCCCTGAAAAGCGGTCTCCCTCCAGGGACCTGCGGGCTCCAGGTGCCGCCGTCCGCAGACCCGCAGTTGCAGCCTCCGAGTCAGCAGCAGCGCTCCACCACTGCTCCACCCACTCCGGACTCGGCCAGCTCCGCGACGGTGAGGTGAGTCGGCACCAGAGTCCCCGGCTTCTTCTGTTGGAGGCCGCTCCTCATTGCAGCCCCAACGACAACTGAGACCCGACAAGAAAAGGTCGGGTCTCCAGTGCAGGGAGAGATTTAAAAGTTACCCCCTCCCTCCCACCCACACACACACCCCAAAAAAACAAAACAAAAACTACATATAAACATAGACAAAAAAATAATAAAAACGCGGACGGGCTGCAGAGGCCGATGCTGACCAGAGTCGCGCCGCCTACAGGAGTTCTTGTGCCGCCTACAGGAGATTGTCCACTGTATATCGTGTTGTTGTTTGCGAGAAAAGCACCAAGGCAAATTCCTTGTATGCAGACATACTTGGCCAATAAAATGTATTCAATTCAATTCAAATGCAGAGGTTATTTGAGGTTAGAGAAATCAGAATTTGTGCCACTGAGTTGTAAGCTCTCCAAGCAAAATATGAGATGATGTTCCTCGTCTGTCTTCTCTCCAGCCTCACTGTATGAGCAATGAAAGCGAAAATTACTTCTCTTATATTCATCAACGTTAAATCCTGTTGACATAAAACTTAACAGTGATATTGACTACTTTTGATTGCACATGCAATCTACAAAGGATACAAAGGACATTTATTATCACATACACCAAATGGTGTCGTGAAATTTGACGCCATTGCAGAACACGAATAAAGATAAGACACAACATTAAAGAATTTAACAATAAACATGAAAACATCCCCCCCCCCCCCCCCCCCCCCCCCCCCCCACAATGGTTCCCACTGTGGGGTAGGCAGCAAAGTCTACTCCCATCCCCTGTTCACCCATAGTTGGCCTATTGTGGCCTCTGCAGTCAGTCCAATGTTTTCAAATACCGAATGGTATATTAGCATTCATAGCAAAAGGATTTGAGCATAGGAGCAGGGAGGTTCTACTGCAGTTGTACAGGGTCTTGGTGAGACCACACCTGGAGTATTGCGTACAGTTTTGGTTTCCAAATCTGAGGAAAGACATTCTTCCCGTAGAGGGAGTACAGCGAAGGTTCACCAGACTGATTCCTGGGATGTCAGGACTTTCATATGAAGAAAGACTGGATAGACTCGGCTTGTACTCGCTAGAATTTAGAAGATTGAGGGGGGGATCTTATAGAAACTTACAAAAATCTTAAGGGGTTGGACAGGCTAGATGCAGGAAGATTGTTCCTGATGTTGGGGAAGTCCAGAACAAGGGGTCACAGTTTACGGATAAGGAGGAAATCTTTTCGGACCGAGATGAGAAAAACATTTTTCACACAGAGAGTGGTGAATCTGTGGAATTCTCTGCCACGGAAGGTAGTTGGGGCCACAGTTCATTGGCTATATTTAAGAGGGAGTTAGATGTGGCCCTTGTGGCTAAAGGGATCAGGGCGTATGGAGAGAAGGCAGGTACAGGATACTGAGTTGGATGATCTTGAATGGCGGTGCAGGCTCGAAGGGCCGAATGGCCTACTCCTGCACCTATTTTCTATGTTTTTATGTTTCAGGCCCACTTGCCGGAAAGCTGGAACTCCGGCGTCGGGTGAACACTTGGAAATGTCTGGAGCGGCCACTTCCACCCGAAGTCCACGCGCTGGTTGGAGTTCCGACTCTGGCGATCTCGAATCAAAGGTGTTTTAAATCCAGCGCCGCCCGCCCGCCCGCAGCTGGATGCCCGCAGCCACTGCTCCTCAGATGTTGGAGTCGGCAGCCACAATCTGTTTGTTTCATTGAATCATGGAATGGGTATAATACTTAATTAGGCGTATACCAGAGGTATAAGGAGAAAGAGGGAGTAAGTTAAACAAAAGAAGCCAGGAAGAAGGCAGAAAGGAAAGCTCATTACCCACCTCAAGCATTTCAAACACTGTGCTTTGTATTCTTAATTACAATTGGTTTTTAATTTAGAAATCTGTTCAATGTCCTTGCAATAGGTTGTTAAAAGTTAAGCCTGCTGGCATTCGATTATGAATATACAGATATTAAGTGTATGCGCAACAAGATAAAGGCTAATTGGGTTCTAATCAGATATCCATTTTTGCCCCAGTGTTTCTGCACCTGAAATTCTGCAGGAAAAAGGACAATGGAATCTTGTATCTTTGCCCCGAGCCACTAGTTTTCTCTGGAAAGCAATTCTGATTATTAATTTACACAGTATGATATTCCTGTCCGCTTATTTTCTTTTACAAATATGTCAGCAACATCAAGATTGCAGCTCTCAACAAAACTTATGAGCATTTGTGCTAACAGCGGGAAGTGCGTTGATGTTTCCAAGTTATTTACTGTGTTGATGTATCTAGCTGGCTCCCTCGGCGTTGATAATTTTGTTGCTTTGTGAACATTTACTGTAGATTCTCAGCTTATTGTTGGGTTTCACTTACATGTACATTTCTACCCACTGTGTCTCTTTTTCACGTTGGAAGGACATTTTAACATGGCCCTATCCTCAAACCCTATCTCCACTACATTGACGACTGTAGCCGATGCAGAACTCACGGACTTTGTTAACTTCCATTCTAATTCCCATCCTGTACTCAAATTCACTTGGACCATCTCCGACATCTCCCTTCCGTTTCTTGATCTGACCATCTCCATCACAGGAGACGGTCTATCGACTGACATCTATTATAAACTGTAGGATAATAGACTCCCACAGCAATCTTGACCACACTTCTTCCCACTATGCCTCCTTCAAAGACTCTATGCCCTGCTCCCAATTCCCCCATCCACGCCACAATTGCGCCCAAGATGAGGTGTTCCATAGCAGGACATCAGAGATAGAAATATAGAAACATAGAAAATAGGTGCAGGAGTAGGCCGTTCGGCCCTTCGAGCTTTCACCGCCATTCAATATGATCATGGCTGATCATCCAACTCAGTATCCCATACCTGCCTTCTCTCCATACCCCCTGATCCCTTTAGCCACAAGGGCCACATCTAACTCCCTCCTAAATATAGCCAATGAATTGGCCTCGACTACCCTCTCTGGCAGAGAGTTCCACAGATTCACCACTCTCTGTGTAAAAAATTATTTTCTCATCTCGTACCTAAAAGGTTTCCCCCTTATCCTTAAACTGTGACCCCTTGTTCTGGACTTCCCCAACATCGGGAATAATCTTCCTGCATCTATCCTGTCCAACCACTTAAGAATTTTGTAAGTTTCTATAAGATCCCCCCTCAATCTTCTAAATTCTAGCGAGTACAAGCCGAGTCTATCCAGTCTTTCTTCATATGGAAGTCCTGACATCCCAGGAATCAGTCTGGTGAACCTTCTCTGTACTCCCTCTATGGCAAGAATGTCCTTCCTCAGATTAGGAGACCAAAACTGTACGCAATACTCCAGGTGTGGTCTCACCAAGACCCTGTACAACTGCAGTAGAACCTCCCTGGTCTTATACTCAAATCCTTTTGCTATGAATGCTAACATACCATTTGCTTTCTTCACTGTCTGCTGCGCCTGCATGCCTACTTTCAATGACTGGTGTACCATGACCCCCAGGTCTCGTTGCATCTCCCCTTTTCCTAATCGGCCACCATTCAGATAATAATTCAGATGTCCTCATTCTTTAGGAAACAGGGGTTCCCCTCTTCCATCATAGAGGAAGCCCTCCTTGACATCCCACAGTTCCTCCCCTCCCCCTACAACCAGTCTTAAGAAGGGTCCTGACCCCAAATAAAATCACCTATCCATGTTCTCCAGAAGTGCTGCTTGACCTGTTAAGTTACTCTAACGTCTTGTGTCTTTTTTCTACGCTCGCTTCCCCGATAGATGAAGACCTTCTTTACCACTCTTTCTAGCCGTGATGCCACTTTCAGGAAACCATGTACCTGCACTCCTAGTTGGTGCAATGTTTCTTGATCGGACAAGATCTGAGGGGAACTGCTTCAGCGGCTCCATGTTGAATAATACACTGGGATCTTTCTCAGATCCACTTGGCAGTGTATTAAAAGTGGTGATGGGCGAGAGAGCAGAAATTGGAGGAGCAGGGAGATCTCAAGGCATCTGGAGCTGAAGGAGGTCACAGATGGCATAGTTATGCATAGTTATACAAGTCTTGAGGGACTTGAAAACATTGATGAGAAATTTAAAAAGGCTTTGTTTAAACTCGAGCCACTGTAAGGCAGTGAAAATGGAATGATGGGTGAACTTGACCCATTAAGGCTATCAGTAATGTCATGTCATAAGTGATAGGAGTAAAAGTAGGCCATTCGGCCCATTAAGTCTACCGTGCCATTCAATCATGGTTGATCTATCTCTCCCTTCTAACCCATGTCATAAATGATAGGAGTAGAATTAGGCCATTCTACACATCAAGTCTACTCTGATGGGTTGCCTACATTGACATGCAGCAATATATCTGTTGATTTTGGTTATTGTTTAGTTTTTTAGTTGTTAGTTTTGAGATACAGTGTGGAAACAGGCCCTTCGCCCTTCTGAGTACACGCTGACCAGCACCCCCCCCCCCCCCCCCCCCCCCCCCCCCCCCCCACACACACACGCACTAGCACTATCCTACACACACCTAGGGACAATTTATTATCATACCAAGCCAATTAACCTATAAATGTGTACGTCTTTAGAGTGTGTGAGGAAATTGGAGATCCCAGAGAAAACCCACGCTGGTTGCGGGGAGAATGTAAAACTCCGTACAGGCAGCACTGAGATTGAACATGGGTCTCTGGTGCTGTAAGGCAATAACTCTGCCGCCCAGTTTGGCATTTGTTCTTTTTCCCAACATGAGTTCTCACTGCACAGCAGAAGTGCTAAGGCAGAACATTGTACTTGCAAGAGCTTTTCACTGTACCTCTGTACTTGTGGCAACAAACTAAACTGATTCTGGTCATTTAGAATTCAATATTTAGATGTAAGCTTCAATTTTTGGGACTGATGCATCTGTTTGATAATAATTTCTGCACCTTCAAGGTCTCTTATTCCAGATCTTAGAAGGTGTCAGGAGGCGAGCCGAGATCCATGCACTGTGAAATGCATAGACATCGAAAAGTGCTAAGTAGGCTCAAATTGACAGCAGATCAGGTAGCATCTCTGAAGAACATGGATAGGTGACGTTTCTGGTGGTGACCCTTCTTCAAACTGAAGCAGAGTCCCGACCCAAAATATCACCTATAGAAACATAGAAACATAGAAATTAGGTGCAGGAGTAGGCCATTCGGCCCTTCGAACCTGCACCGCCATTCAATATGATCATGGCTGATCATCCAACTCAGTATCCCGTACCTGCCTTCTCTCCATACCCTCTGATCCCCTTGGCCACAAGGGCCACATCTAACTCCCTCTTAAATATAGCCAATGAACTGGCCTCAACTACCCTCTGTGGCAGAGAGTTCCAGAGATTCACCACTCTCTGTGTGAAAAAAGTTCTCCTCATCTCGGTTTTAAAGGATTTCCTCCTTATCCTTAAGCTGTGACCCCTTGTCCTGGACTTCCCCAACATCGGGAACAATCTTCCTGCATCTATCCATGTTCTCCAGAGATGTTGCCTGACCTGCTAACTTACTCCAGCACTTTGTGTCTTTTTTGTACAATAACCAGCATCTGCAGTACTTTATTTCCACATTGTAAATTGCTATCTGGATAGAGAGTCTATTTTCACAAAAAATCACGGCTCATTTCTCCACTGGTTCTCTGATGGATCAGCCTCCAACTTGGTGAGACAATACAAAAACATCTAATTCAATATATAGATAGACACAATAATCTGGAGTATTTAAGAAGGAACTGCAGATGCTGGAAACTCGAAGGTAGACAAAAATGCTGGAGAAACTCAGCGGGTGTGGCAGCATATATGGAGCGAAGGAGATAGGCAACGTTTCGGGCTGAAACCTAACTCAGCGGGACGGGCAGGATCTCTGGAGAGAAAGAGTGGGTGACGTTTCGGGTTGAAACCATTCTTCAGACTCGACCCGAAACGTCACCCATATTCCATCTCTCCAGAGCTGCTGCCTGTCCCGCTGAGCAACTCCAGCTTTTTTTGTTTAAGAAGGAACTGCAGGTGCTGGAAAATCGATGGCACACAAAAATGCTGGAGAAACTCAGCGGGTGCAGCAGCATCTATGGAGCGAAGGAAATAGTCAACGTTTCGGGCCGAAACCCTTCTTCAGATTTTTTTGTGTGTCTATCTTTGATTTAAACTAGCATCTGCAGTTCCTTCCTACACGATTCAATATGTAAGTCTGAGCTTTTTTCTGCATAGCTTTTGAAACTTGGGTTTATTATCAAACTGTGGTGCAGAGCTTAGTTTCGCTTTATACAGTGAGCTGAGAGAATGACATGGGCAGTGAGTGCAACATCTAACAATGGTTGCTAAACTGTTCGCATATGTTCAATTGGGGGAGGGGGCTTCTGTGAATCATGGTGTATTTATATCACAAGTATAAACAGAGAGCTAGTCCCAAGCGGAGTCGACTTCATTCTTTTTTTCTCCGGCTGCTATGGCAACAAGAGAAATAGCGTCAGAGAATCTGATCCAGAAATGTCATTGTATCTGCAAAGCATCTCCTACCTGGTGGGAATAGACCTTTATGCCTCTGCATACATGTCCTTCTGCTCATTCCTATTAATACTCACCCTGCTGCCTATTTCTCTCCTCTTTCTCATCCCTAGATGGAAACAACTTTCATCGTATCAACTAATAATCCAGTTGTCTGAAATGATTCATATCTCTTTGTCATATCGAGTGATGCCCTTTGGCCCTACTTGCCCATACCGGCCAACATGTCCCACCTGCCCGCGATTGTGTATTAAGAATGTGGGGTTGGCTGATTCTGGATGATCAGCCATGATCATATTGGATGGTGGTGCTGGCTCAAAGAGCCGAATGGCCTATTCTTGCACCTATTTTCTATGTATCTATGTTTGGCCCATATCCCTACAAACCTGTTTCTTAAAAGTTGGCATAGCCCATGCCGCAACTACCTCCTCTGGCCTGGTATCCGGTGAGAACTGTGCACTGTTGCAGATGGCAAATTGTGGATTAAAATGATTGTGACAACCACTGTCCAGAATGAAGACTCAAATAAGCAGCAGGAATTTGTTCTGCCGGCTACAGATGGCATAACTGGCAACGCATAACATAAAATCATTGTCTGAGGCACTTTGAGACATTTTTTCTTTGATAAGATGCAGTGTAAACAAATCCTTCATCCATGCCGAGGTGCAGGAAAAACCTAGACCAGCTGTAAATGGCACAAGGTGAAGGGACATCATCTTGGTTAGACTCTACTCTGCCATGTATAAATGCAATGAATTGTAGAATGTACAGTTTTTGCCAAAGCCAATTAACCTGCAAACCTACACATCTTTGGAATGTGGGAGGAAACCAGAGCACCCGGGGAAAACCCACGCAGGTCACGGGGAGAACGCACAAATTCCGTACATGCAGGCGTCCGTAGTCAGGATCAAACCTTGGTCTCTGGCGCTGTAAAGCCCCTGTCCCACTTAGGAAACCTGAACGGAAGCCCCTGGAGACTTTGCACCCCACCCAAGGTTTCCGTGCGGTTCCCGGAGGTTGCAGGTGGTTGCCAGAGGCTGCAGGTAGTGGAAGCAGGTAGGGAGACTGGCAAAAACCTCCGGGAACCGCACGGAAACCTTGGGTGGAGCACAAAGTCTCCAGAGGTTTCTGTTCAGGTTTCCTAAGTGGGACAGGGTCAGTAGGCAGCAACTTTACCCCTGTGCCACCTTGCCTCCCCTATAACTTAGTTCAGCTTCTGCTGTAAAATGTCTGCCAACATCTGATGGAGCTCAATAATAAACCTCAGCTTGAGTATTGCAAAGCAGTCCTAAGTTGGTGTTGGCCGCTTGCAAAATTAATCACTTACTGATGCGCGTAGCATGTGAACGATGTGGCCATAATCATTAGAATGAGCAGCAGGCATGAAATTGGCATTGGAAAGCCACAGGGGAATCATTCCGCACAGATCCAGGTCCTCGTATTCACTTCTGGCGAGCCCGTTTGATTTAGTCTCTTGGAAATCACAACCAAAACGCCCAGATCTTGCAGCTTCAGCCAAAGCCTTTTTAGTTTAGTTTTGTTTAGTTTAGTTCAGAGATGCAGCCTGGAAACAGGCCCTGTCGGCTCACGGAGTCCACATTGGCCATCGATCACCTGTTCACACTTTTCTAATGTTATCCCACTTTCTCATCCGCTCCCTACACACTAAGGGCAATTTACAGATGTCTATTAACCTACAAACCCGCACATCTTTGGGATGAGGGAGGAAACCGGAGCACCCGGAGGAAACCCAAGTGGCCACAGGGAGAATGTGCAAACTCCTCATAGACAGCATCCGAGGTCAGAATTGAACTTAGGGCGGTACAGTGGTGAAGCAGTAGAACTGCTACCTTGCTGCTTCAGAGACCCAGGTTCGATCCTGACTACGGGTGCTGTCTGGGGTAGTTTCCACTACCTGCAACCTCCGGCAACCACCTGCAACCTCTGGAAACCGCACGGAAACCTTGGGTGGGGCGCAAAGTCTCCAGAGGTTTCCGTTCAGGTTTCCTAAGTGGGACAGGGGCATTAAAGTTATCCCTGTACGTTCCCCCTGTAACAACATGGGTTTTCTCTGGGTGCTCCAGTTTCCTCGCCCACTCCAAAGACGCACAGGTTTGTACTGTGGGTTGCCTTGGTACCTAAATGGTACTTGGTGCAGGGCACTGTCCGTCTGTACCGGTCTGTGCAGGTTGACGCAGCCTCAGTGGGTTGAAGGGCCTGTTTCCACGTTGTATCTCTGAAGTCTAAAGTCACTGGTGCTGTGAGGCAGCAACACCACTAGCTGTGACACTGTGCTGTCCCTATCATTCTCAGCCCTTGTTCTTTTGTGGTGTTATTTATTCTAGAAAATTGTATTTGAGAATCCTTTTTCCTCAAAGGTGCTAATCAATAACATCATTAGCCTGTGTAGGAAAGAACTGCAGATACTGGTTTAAATCGAAGGTAGACACAAAACACTGGAGTAACTCAGCGGGACAGGCAGCATCTCTGGGGAGAAGGAATGGGTGACGTTTCGGGCCGGGTCTGATGAAGGGTCTCAACCTGAAACGTCACCCATTCCTTCTCTCCAGTGTTGCTGCCTGTCCTGCAAGATGTTGTTTCTGTCCTTACACAGCAGTGTTAAAGATAGCGGAGTCAGGGGATATGGGGAGAAGGCAGGATGATCAGTCAAGATCACATTGAATGGTGGTGCTGGATCGAAGGGCCGAGTGGCCTACACCTGCACCTATTGTCTATTGTCTATTGTTATGGACAAAATAACTTGTGTACTCATTCTTGCTGCCCATTGTAAATGATCAAGATTGATTACGATTTAAGGATGGATATACTTGAATTGGAGGTTGCGCAGAGGACGTTCACCTGGTTTCTTCCTGGGATAAAAAGAGGTTGATGAGTTGGGCAGACACAAAATGCTGGAGTATCTCAACGGGTCAGGCAGCATCCCTGGAAAATGTGTAGGAAGGAACTGCAGATGCTGGTTTAAACGGAAGATAGATGCAAACTCAGCGGGACAGACAGCATTTCTAGAGAAAACATAGAAACATAGAAAATAGGTGCAGGTGGAGACTATTCGGCCCTTCGAGCCAGCACCTCCATTCATTGTGATCATGGCTGATCGTCCCCTATCAAAAACCCGTGCCTGCCTTCTCCCCATATCCCTTGACTCCACTAGCCCCTAGAGCTCCATCTAACTCTCTCTTAAATCCATCCAGTGACTTGGCCTCCACTGTGGCAGGGAATTCCACAAATTCACAACTCTCTAGGTGAAAAAAGGTTTTTCTCACCTCAGTCTTAAATTACCTCCCCTTTATTCTAAGACAGTGGCCCCTGGTTCTGGACTCGCCCAACATTGGGAACATTTTTCCTGCATCTAGCTTGTCCAGTCCTTTTATAATTTATAATTTGATATGTTTCTAAAGGAATAGGTGATGTTTCGGATCGCGAAGGGTCTGAATTACTCCAGCATTTTTGTGTCTAGCATTCCTGGAGAACATGGATTGGCGACAATCTGGGTTGCAACCCTTCTTCAGTCCTGAAACGTCACCCATCCATGTTCTCCAGGGATGCCACCTGACCTGTTGAGTTACACCAGCATTTTGTTTCTCTCTGATATAAACCAGTATTTGCACTTCCATCTTATTATATATTGGTCAGGTTAGACTTGCACTGATTGGATTTTAGAATACTGTATTGTAAAGTGAATTGTGTTAAGATACTAAAGATTCTAAGTGAGTTTGGGGATGGGATAGAAACAGAGAACATATATCACATAATGTGAGCATTTAGGACCAAGTAGCACAGTTTCGGAAAGGGCACCGCACATTTCAAACAGAATGAGATGGCAGCTATTTTCTCAGATGGTCTGTGAAACATGGAGAATCTCCTACTGGGAGGTATCACAACTTGGATTGACAACTGCCCTGTCCAAGACCGTCTGAAATTATAGTGGTGTAGAGGCAGCACAGCCCATCACAATGTCCAGCTTCCTCCCTTCATCTCCATCTACACCTCACGCTGCCTCGGGAAAGCAGCCAACATAATCAAGGCTCACTCACATCCCAGTCATTTCCTCTTCTCCCCTCTCCTGTTGTGCGGAAGATACATAAGCTTGGAAGCATGTACCACCACGTTTAGGTACAGCATCTTTACACTCCGGTTTCCTTTTGAAGTTCTGTAAATCCTGGCCAAAAACAGAGCTAAAATAAAGTAAAGGATTTATGCATCTACAAGGCTTGTTAACATTTTTTTGTAAGAAACCACGAGCTGGAGCCAGGAAGTCTAGGTCCCAGATTGATATATCAGATAAAGTGAGGTCCAGATGTCCTCCCAATTGTTAGAATGTATGAGGACTCTGCAAAGAGACTCCAAGGTGTTGTAAATGCATTGTTTTGATTGGATTGCTGCAAAGAAATTGTAAATACTGTTAATAATGTTGCAAAGTGTTCTTCCTGCTGTTTGATGATTGGCTGAAGTGTGAAGCCTTGTTTGAATTGTTTACATTACCTGGGAGAATGTTGCATTATTTGATTAATTGACTTCCTTCCGGAAGCTTCTGTAGAAACATTGTATTGGGACTGTTTGTAATTGGGTTGGAGGACTGCCAATAATAGTTTAATGTAATCGATATGTGTGATTGCCTTGTTAGGGGCGCCACCCCTGTGCAGTTCGGCCCCACAGTGTTCGAAGGCCTATAAAAGGTAGCCCCCATTTGGATCGTTGTCGATCTTCTGGAAGGGCGCCTGGGATTGCGTGACAATTTGGTAGTGTCTGCTTGCACGAGGCTGAAGGGTTTGGCCAGGCAGAGACAAGGATTGAACCTGCGGTGGTTTAGATATCGTACAGGGGATTCGTTGTTTTGTTCAAAAATAAAGCTTAGTGGTCCTGTGCTTGACTCAGTGTTTTACTGAACTAGACTGAGGGGGGCTAGCTTTAGGAGCATAATTAGTCCCACTTTACCTCTCTCATTATTTCCAACTTATTCTTAGTTCTGAAAAGTGTTTGAGATAATATTGATCATTCTTCATCTCTTACTAAAGGCTTTCAATTTAGGCTGCTTCTTTACAGCGAGCAAGGCCACTTTTTTAAAAACTCCAAACTCATAAATCAGATGCTAGTTTTGGTTTATTTTGAGATACAGCGTGGAAACGGGTCTTTCGGCCTATCCTAGAGTCTGAAGTAGAGTGATACAGTGTGGAAACAGGCCCTTTGGCCCAACTCGTCCACACCGGCCAACAATGTCCCAGCTACCCTAGTCCCACTTGCCTGCGCTTGGTCCACAACCCTCCAAACCTGTCCTATCCATGTACCTGTCCAACTGTTTCTTAAACGATGGGATAGTCCCAGCCTCAACTACCTCCTCTGGCAGCTTGTTCCACACACCCACCACCCTCTGTGTGAAAAAGTTACCCCTCGGATTTCTATTAAATTTTTCCTCTTCACCTTGAGCCTATGTCCTCTGGTCCTCGATTCCCTTACTCTGGGTAAAAGACTCTGTGCATGTATTCCTCTCAAGATACGATGGTCACCATATCCATGAAACACCCATTTACACTAGTTCTATGTTATCCCACTTTCCCATCAATTCCCTACACCCCAGGGGCAATTTACCGAGGTCAATTAACCTACAAATCCGCACATCTTTGGGATGTGGGAGGAAATCGGACAACAGGACCAGCATGCAAACTCCACACAGACAGTCAGGATCGAACCTCTGCTCGATCGCTGTGAGGCAGCAGCTCCTTGCTCTTGGTGGCACTCTCTGCATCATCTCAAACATCAGAATCAAGCAGAAGTTTTAAATTTGCTTAGAAAACTAATTTTGAGGAAAACAGCTATTAGACAAGCAATGGTGTTGAATCATAAGCAGATATCACAAAGAAGCAAAGAGATCATTTGTACAATGTCTATTCATAAAATAGGTTTATTTATTGTAAATACATTTCACTAAAACACTTATAAAGTGTATGAATAAAGTTAATAAATCTTAAACAGAAATGATGAAAACAAAGTTTGATTCTCTTTAGTGGCTTAATGACCTGTACAGTTGCCTTAACATTCAATACAGAAATAATTTATTAACCCTTTGAGCACTGAGTTTCTTTTTGCTGCCTTGCCCATTGCACTTCCATCCAGCGATGAATGTTTCCAGAATTTAATGTACTGAATATTAGAAGTAGGATGTTAAAGGTGTATCATTAGGACAATTAATTGCAGCTCCTTGAGGAAAGTAAAGCACGACAAGGGATGGTGGACTCCCGATTCAGTGACATATAGTTTCTTCGGAAGTATATGCCCCGCACCCTCTAAAGTGGAAGCAGATTGCGACCATTTTTGTGCTGGCACATTCAGCTACAAATTGACTCACGAGGCTTGGGACAGTTCAGGGTGCTTTGCAGAACTGCCCAGGAAATTCAGTCCCTTGTTAATGGTCACACCAAGAACAACTGTTCCCGCACAGTGCTGCTGGAACAGTTCTGTTTAAAGCAGTCTCATTTAGTTTAGTTTATCGTCACCTGTACCGAGGTACAGTGAAAAGCTTTCGTTGCGTGCTGCCCAGTCAGCGGAAAGACAACACATGATTACAATGGAGCCATTTACAGAGGAAAGACACCTGGAAGGGGAATAACATTTAGTGCAAAGTAAAGCCAGCAATGTCCGTCCTATCAAGGATAGTCCGAGGGTCACCAAAGAGGTAGATGGTAGTTCAGCACTGCCCTCTGGTTGTGGTAGGACGATTCAGTTGTCTGAGGAAGATACTGTCCCATGTTTCCATAAAGAGCAGTGGGAATGAGATCAGAATATGTCTATTTTATTTATTTCAGCTTACCTGCAGCACTCCAGGACCTTACTCTTTCCCCTTGCACCATTCTCCTGACCCTGACCCACGCTCATGTACTTCCCTAAATGGGCTCAATCCCATGAGTCAGGATCCAATTTCCCTTCAGCATTACCGAGACAGCGATCTCCAGGTACCACTACACATCCCCCCTCCTTCTCCCCCTCCTCCACTGCCCTAGCCCCCAATCTGGGTTCTCATCATAGAAACATAGAATCATAGAAACATAGAAAATATGTGCAGGAGTAGGCTGTTTGGCCCTTCGAACCTGCACCCGCCATTCAATATGATCATGGCTGATCATCCAACTCAGTATCCTGTACCTGCCTTCTCTCCGTACCCCCTGATTCCTTTAGCCACAAGGGCCACATCTAACTCCCTCTTAAATATAGCCAATGAACTGGCCTCAACTACCTTCTGTGGCAGAGAATTCCACAGATTCACCACTCTCTGTGTGAAAAATGTTTTTCTCATCTCGGCCCTAAAAGGCTTCCCCCTTATCCTTAAACTGTGACCCCCTGTTCTGGACTTCCCCAACATCGGGAACAATCTTCCTGCATCTAGCCTGTCCAACCCCTTAAGAATTTTGTAAGTTTCTATAAGATCCCCCCTCAATGTTCTAAATTCTAGCAAGTACAAGCCAAGTCTATCCAGTCTTTCTTCATATGAAAGTCCTGTCATCCCAAGCACTCAATATATTGGCATCACCAATTCCCCCACAATCTCTAGTCCCAAGCTCCTGCGACTAATCCCAAGGTCACCTCATTTTCCTTCAACGCCACTGACTTTTTACTGTGAATTATTCAAAGCCAAAAACAGTAATTCACGTCTGGTGAGTGTTTGAAGGCTCCGAGCCTGTGCTCGCTGGAGTTTCGAAGGATGAGGGGGACACTTCATTTAAATTTACCGAATGGTGAAAGGTCTGGATAGAGCGGAAGCAGAAAGGAATTGTCCGCGAGTGGAGAAGTCTAGGACCAGAGGGCACAGCCTCAGAATAAAAGGACGTACATTTAGAAAGGAGATGAGGAGGAATTTCTTTAGTCAGAGGGTGGTAAATCTGTGGAAATCATTGCCACAGACGGTGGAGGAGGCCAAGTCTGTGGGTAATTTTAATGTGGACAAATTCTTGTTTAGTAAGGTTGTCAGTGGTAATGGGGAGAAGGCAGGAGAATGGGGTTTGACAGGGATCCAGATAGATCAGCCATGATTGAATGGCGGAGTAGACTCGATGGGCAAGAATTACATAAATCTGCTCCCATGACATGAACTAATGATTTATATCATCGTTCAACATGACATTAATGATGCTAGTGAATATTTGGAGCATTTAGAAACATAGAAACATAGAAAATAGGTGGAGGAAGCCATTCGCCCTTTCGAGCCAGCACCGCCATTCATTGTGATCATGGCTGATCGTCCCCTATCAATAACCCGTGCCTGCCTTCGCCCCATATCCCTTGACTCCACTAGCCCCTAGAGCTATTTCTAACTCTTAAATCCATCCAGTGATTTGGCCTCCATTGCCCTCTGTGGCAGGGAATTCCATAAATTCACAACTTTCTGGGTGAAAACGTTTTTTCTCACCTCAGTCTTAAATGACCTCCCCTTTATTCTAAGACTGTGACCCCTGGTTCTGGACTCGCCCCACATTGGGAACATTTTTCCTGCATTTCTTACATTCCATGAATTACATTTGCAAGCAACGATAGATATCGCCATGGATATAATTAATACATTGGGCTCTTCCTCTCCCACCTCTCCCCTCTTCTCTCCTCCTTCCTCTCTGCCAATTATGCGGCATCTATTGGATTACTCAGTAATGCAAACAAAATGATCGGAACATATACCTTTCTTCAAGTGGCAATTGACATAGAGATATACTGGATCTTTTCTTGGGAGTTGCTGTGGTGATCAGCTCTACTGCAAGAACTCACCACATTGCAAACTTGATATGTGGATTTTTGATGCTCATCAACATGGCCAAGATCCTTATGCAGGAAGGAACTGCAGATGCTTGTTTAAACTGAAGATAGACACAAAAAGCTGGAGTGACTCAGCGGGACAGGCAGTGTCTCTGGAGAAAGGAGTTGGTGACGTTTCGGGTCGAGACCCTCCTTCACTCTGAGAGTCAGGAGAAAGGGAAACAAGAGACATAGATGATGATATGGAGTGAGATAAAGAACAAATGAATGCAAAAAAGTAACGATGATAAAGGAAACAGGCCATTTTAGCTAAGGGCTGAGTGAAAATGAGTTACAGATAATGAGACTCGCAAAGACGACTTTGAAGCTAGTACGACGTGGGTATGAGAAGGACGGAGAGAGCAAGGGTTACTTGAAGTTAGGAAAATCAATATTCATACCGCTGGGTTGTAAACTACACAAGTGAAATATGAGGTTTTTTTTTGGTTTTTTTACCTTTTTCACGTTGAGAATAGGGAAGATTCAAACAAGAGGAAATGACTTCAGAATTAAGGGACAGAAGTTTAGGGGTAATATGAGGGGGAACTTCTTTACTCAGAGAGTGGTAGGGGTGTGGAATGAGCTTCCAGTGGAAGTGGTGGAGGCAGGTTCATTGGTATCATTTAAAAATAAATTGGATAGTTATATGGATGAGAAGGGAATGGAGGGTTATGGTATGAGTGCAGGCACGTGGGACTAAGGGGAAAAAAAGTTGTTCGGCAAGGACTTGTAGGGTCGAGATGGCCTGTTTCCGTGCTGTAATTGTTATATGTTATATTGTTATATGTTATGAGGTGCTGATCCTCCAAATTGCATTGGGTGCCAAGATCCTTGTCTACCATTGGTCTGCTATTTGATATCTAAGGTACAATTAAATCAGTAAATGTGTTATATACTAAGTTGTAATGAGGACATTTGTCCACTGATTATAACATGGGATTGATGGATTTGTTCTACTCAGAGATAGCATAGATGATGGCTTGAAGTGCCTACTTTGATGCCATAATTATTCTATTAGTGTAATTATTTTTTGTGCTGTAATTAGAATTTATTTTGCTGTCATTATTACCTGTGTTCAATTTAACCTGATGGCAAAGGATTATTTGGCAATGTTGAAAACTCGATCTGCACCGCTCAAAATAAGGCACTGTACCTTCAACGATTAACATAGAAACATAGAAAATAGGTGCAGGAGTAGGCCATTCGGCCCTTCGAGCCTGCACTGCCATTCAATATGATCATGGCTGATCATCCAACTCAGTATCCTGTACCTGCCTTCTCTCCATACCCCCTGATCCGTTTAGCCACAAGGGCCACATCTAACTCCCTCTTAAATATAGCCAATGAACTGTGCCTCAACTACCTTCTGTGGCAGAGAATTCCACAGATTCACCACTCTCTGTGTGAAAAATGTTTATCTCATTTCGGTCCTAAAGGATTTCCCCCTTATCCTTAAACTGTGACCCCTTGTCCTGGACTTCCCCAACATCGGGAACAATCTTCCTGCATCTAGCCTGTCCAACCTCTTAAGAATTTTATAAGTTTCTATAATATCCCCCTCAATCTTCTAAATTCTAGTGAGTACAAGCCGAGCCTATCCTGTCTTTCTTCATATGAAAGTCCTGACATCCAAGTACTATCCAAACGTCTCTCCCAGATGCGATAAATGTTTGTTTCAAAACGCTAATATAACACACTCATTTGTAGGATGTACAAAGTTGAATAAATTTTGGAGTGATATATTTGATATATTTACAAAGATTTTCAAGTCAAGAATAGAACCCAAAACGGAATGGATTATATTTGGAATAATAGGAGAAGATACCAATTTAAATAAAGATCAAAATGTTTTTTTTAATTATGGGTTAATAATTGGAAAGAAATTGATACTTAAATTTTGGAAAAATACAACCACACCAACTGTTAAAATGTGGATTAGGAATATGATGGACATAGCACGCCTTGAAGAAATGAGACTCCGACTAATAGATAAATATGACCAATTCTTAAGGAGTTGGTCTCCTTTCATCGACTTTTTGGAATCATGTGATGCAGCGGTACCGTAAGGATTGCTGATTTCAGTTCATGACGCGGATAGATCTACATCTCCGAATACAGATTTGAAAAATTCTCTTTTAAGGGGCCTTCTCTTCTATTTCTACTTTCCACTTTCTCTCTTCCTTTTTTTTTATTTTTTATATACACACTTCACGTTTTTCTACTCTCTACCATCTATTTTTCCACTTTTTCCCCTTTCTATTGTTTTTTTTTTCTTGTCCTGCTTACTTCCTTCTTATAACATAAAACTAGAGGTTGTACATAGAATGGATTACGGTATTACATAGTTGGCACCTAAAATTAGGTGCCACTGTACTGTTTTGTGCTGTATTAACTTCTAATAAAATAAACAAAAAAAAAAAAGAAAGTCCTGACATCCCAGGAATCAGTCTGGTGAACCTTCTCTGTACTCCCTCTATGGCAAGAATGTCTTTCCTCAGATTTGGAGACCAAAACTGTACGCAACACTCCAGGTGTGGTCTCACCAAGACCCTGTACAACTGCAGTAGAACCTCCCTGCTCCGATACTCAAATCGTTTTGCTATGAATGCTAACATACCATTCGCTTTCTTCACTGCCTGCTGCACCTGCATGCACATTAGAACAATCAACACAGTATGGATCATTGCACACCAACAAAGAGTTATGGTTGGGGCTTGATAGCCTTACCCTTGTAGTCATGAGGCAGCATGCTCCAGGAAAATTGTCTGTTATAGAGTCATAGACTGATACAGTGTGGAAACAGGCCCTTCAGCCCACCTTGCCCACACCGGCCAACATGTCCCAGCTACACCAGTCCCACCTGTCTGTGTTTGGTCCATATCCTTCCAAACCTGTCCGATCCATGTACCTGTCTAACTGTTTCATGAATGTTGGGATAGTCCCTGCCTCAACTACCCCCTCTGGCAGCTTGTTCCTCACACCTTTTGTGAAAAAGTTACCCCTCAGTTTTGCTATTAAGTCTTTTCCCCTTCACCTTGAACCTATGTCCTCTGGTCCTTGATTCCCTCACTCTGGGCAAGAGATTCTGTGCATCTACCCGATTTATTCCTCTCATGGTTTTATACACCTCTATAAGGTCATCTAACATCTGTTGCTTACTTAAACTGATTGTCTGGTTGGTGGGCCAAAACAAAAGTGCAATAAGGAAAGGAATCTTAGCAACATAGAAGCTCGGTGTAGGTGCCTGGTTGCTTAAGGAAGTTTTTTTTTCTTCTGTGGGAGATGTTTCAAGGGTTTGTATTGGGAGCAGTAATCGAGTCATAGAGTCTTACAGCATGAGAATAAGCCCCTCCGCCCAACTTGCCCACACCAGTCAATATGTCCCATCTACACTTGTCCTACCTGCCTGCATTTGGCCCATCTATCTATATATATATAAAAGTCTGTGGCTGCCGCCTGCCGTCCGGCTGCCAGCTGCCTTTCTTCCTTTTGATTCGCTGCTCCTTCCTGTCAGCTTCCAACACACTTCGAAACAAAGGTGCAAGACAGGAACACTGAACTTTTCACTGCTGCAGCAGGCAGGGGAGGTGCAATTGAGGGAGGCATGGGAGTGCTGGAAACTTACATTTGGCAACGGCTTCAGTTCCATTGGAGGAGACGGGTGCATGGTGGAATATTGGGTTGGGGGAATCACACGTTTGGGGGAGCAGACCCAATGGGTCTGCACTTGGTCTAGTTAATATATAAAACTCTCGTGCCATCCGACCGGCTGCCGTCCAGCTGCCTTTCTGCCTTTTGATTCGTTGACGGCTGCTCCTTCCTATCAGCTTCCAGCACACTTTGAAACAAAGTTACAAGACAGGAACACTCTGAACTTTTCACTGCTGCAGCAGGCAGGGAAGGTGCAATTGGAATTTTTTTTTAATCCACTGCTGAGGGAGGCAGGGGAGTGCTGGAATCTTACATTTGGGGATGGCTTCAGTTCCGTTGGAGGAGACGGGTGCATGGTGGAATATTGGGTTGGGGGATCACACCATTGGGGGAGCAGACCCAACGGGTCTGCACTTGGTCTAGTATCCCTCTAAACCTACCCTATCCATATACTTGTCTAAATGTTTCATTTAGTCCCTGCCTCAACTGCCTCTTCCAGCAGCTTGCTTCATAAACCTACCACCCTATGCATGCAAAAGTTACTCTTTGGGTTCCTATTAAATCTCTTTCCTCTGACCTTAAACCTGTGTCCTCTGGTCCTCGATTCCTCTGGGAAAGCGACTCTGTGCATCTCTGGCTGATCTATTCCTCTCATGATTTTGTACGATCACCTATAAGATCACCCCTCATCCTCCTGCGCTCCAAGGAATAGAGTCCCAGCCTGCTCAAGCTTGCCCTATAGCTGAGGCCCCCCGAGTCCTGACAACATGCTTGTAAATCTTCTTTGCTATCCTTTCCAGCTTGACAACATCAATAGCACAAGGTACACAAAAATGCTGGAGAAACTCAGCGGGTGCAGCAGCATCTAGATCGCTGAGTTTCTCCAGCATTTTTGTGTACCTTTGATTTTCCATCATCTGCAGTTCCTTCTCAAACACGTCAATAGCACAAGGATAGGGGAGGTCGGTTTTCTGAAAATCTCTGTCAGATTAATGGGAGCGGTGCACATATGCGGTGATTAGTAAGTATGCAGATGATACTAAGATAGGTGGGGTTGCGGGTAATGAAGTAGAGTTTCAAAGTCTACAGAGAGATTTATGCCAGTTGGAAGAGTGGGCTGAAAGATGGCAGATGGAGTTTAATGCTGATAAGTGTGAGGTGCTACATCTTGGCAGGACAAATCAAAATAGGACGTACATGGTAAATGGTAGGGAATTGAAGAATGTAGGTGAACAGAGGGATCTGGGAATAACTGTGCACAGTTCCCTGAAAGTGGAATCTCATGTAGATAGGGTGGTAAAGAAAGCTTTTGGTGTGCTGGCCTTTATAAATCAGAGCATTGAGTATAGAAGTTGGGATGTAATGTTAAAATTGTACAAGGCATTGGTGAGGCCAATTCTGGAGTATGGTGTACAATTTTGGTCGCCTAATTATAGGACGGATGTCAACAAAATAGAGAGAGTACAGAGGAGATTTACTAGAATGTTGCCTGGGTTTCAGCAACTAAGTTACAGAGAAAGGTCGAACAAGTTAGGGCTTTATTCTTTGGAGCGCAGAAGGTTAAGGGGGGACTTGATATAGGTTTTTAAAATGATGAGAGGGATAGACAGAGTTGACGTGGAAAAGCTTTTCCCACTGAAAGTAGGGAAGATTTAAACAAGGGGACATGACATGAGAATTAAGGGACTGAAGTTTAGGGGTAGCATGAGGGGGAACTTCTTTACTCAGAGAGTGGTAGCTGTGTGGAATGAGCTTCCAGTGAAGGTGGTGGAGGCAGGTTCGTTTTTATCATTTAAAAATAAATTGGATAGTTATATGGATGGGAAGGGAATGGAGGGCTATGGTCTGAGCGCAGGTATATGGGACTAGGGGAGATTATGTGTTCGGCACGGACTAGAAGGGTCGAGATGGCCTGTTGCCTTTGGATATGTGTAAAATGATAAAGATAAAAAGGCCACGATTTTTAATTGTGCAGTGAGTTATGGTGATGGAATTAAGATTTGATAGTGATATTGAAAATGAAGTGGATAACAGTTGTAGAGTCATAGCGGCTCCGAATAAGGCCCTTCAGTCCTTTTGTGGAACAATGCACCAATATCATTCACCCACCCTACTTATCCCTGGGTTAAGTACACCTGACCCCTATGTCCATACAAACAAGCTCTTACTAATATTATTCAGTGTGTTTTTTTGTGGGCATGGCAGGTACAACATTACTTGTATCTCTAAAAAATGAAACATCATTATTTAATTATCTGGTCATCGTGACACGTAGTTTTATTAAAGGTGTGTACCGGCACTTTTTAGTCTACAAAATAAAGCACTAGTATCGTTCCAATATATGTACATTCCTATAAACAGCAGAATTGTTTTCCTCCCTTTCTCTCCACTTTTAGAAATAGTCAGATCTCGTCAGTCGCATGGACTTTTGATGCCATTCATTACATAGAGAGGTATTTGTGACCATATCTAGCGACGTTTGTCTATTTTCTAAGTTACAGACAAAATCAACGTGTGACATCTATTAGAAAGGCACCATTTTGTTACTTGGGGAAGGCCTGTATACTAATAATCTGGCACATGCCTTTCCAATTTCCTTTTAAAATTGTTATTTACCTCCACTTGCGTAATTTCCATGTGTCAGGGGTTCCAGATAATTACGGCTCACTGCTAAAAAACCATATAACAATTACAGCACGGAAACAGGCCATCTCGGCCCTACAAGTCCGTGCCGAACAATTTTTTTTTTTTTCCCCCTTAGTCCCACCTGCCTGCACTCATACCATAGCCCTCCATTCCCTTCTCATCCATATGCCTATCCAATTTATTTTTAAATGATACCAATGAATGCTTGCTTGTGTATCATGAATGCTTGTGTATCACAATACATGCTTGAGTGTCTCTCACCATGCATAAGGCAGAGCAAGGGAGGGTCAGATGGACCAACAACGACACACATGTCCATGTGTGTGTACACATGTTGGTCTGTGTGTGTGTGTGTGCTTATATGTTTGCCCGCGTGTTTGCGGTTAAGACAGTATCACTGGCCACGTTGCCCCAATTAAGCAAACTGCTCACACATATGGGACATGTATGGTGCTTGGGCACTTGGTAGCGCGACTGGAGAAATGCACTGTGCTGCTGGGTAACCTAATGCAATACTACAACAAAACAGCCAACTTCTGATCAATACTGAGGGGGGTCGTAGCACATAGGACAGTACAGCACATGTACAGGCTCTTCGACACATAATGTCCATGCTGAACATGATGCGAAGACCAACTCTCATCTGCCTGCACATAATCCATCTCACTCCATTCCCTACATATCCATGTGCCCATCCACAAGACTCTGAAATCCCACTGTTGTATCGCTTTCAACCATCAGTGATGACATTGCGTTCCAGGTGCTCACCACCCTCTGTGTAAAAATCTTGTGCCGCACATCTCCTTTAAACCTTATCCCTCTCACGTTAAAATGAAAGATATTTCTATCCTGGGAAAAAGGTTCTGATTGTCTGCTTCATCAATGTCTCTCGTCATTTTATATTTTGATCAGGTCACCCCTTCAACCTCCAGCTTTCCAGAGACAATCCAGGTCTGTCCAACATAGAAAATAGGTGCAGGAGTAGGCCATTCGGCCCTTCGAGCCTGCACCGCCATTCAATATGATCATGGCTGATCATCCAACTCAGTATCCCGTACCTGCCTTCTCTCCATACCCTCTGATCCCCTCTGATCCCCACAAGGGCCACATCTAACTCCCTCTTAAATATAGCCAATGAACTGACCTCAACTACCTTCTGTGGCAGAGAATTCCACAGATTCACCACTCTCTGTGTAAAAAATGATTTTCTCATCTCGGTCCTAAAAGACTCTTATCCTTAAACTGTGACCCCTAGTTCTGGACTTCCCCAACATCGGGAATAATCTTCCTGCATCTAGCCTGTCCAGCCCCTTAAGAATTTTGTAAGTTTCTGTAAGATCCCCCCTCAATCCAAACCTCTCCTTGTAGCTAATCCAGGCATCATTCTGATAAACCTCCTCTCATGCTTTCCACAGCCTCCACATCCTTCCTGTAATCAGTCGACCATAAGAGCACACAGTAGTCCAAATGCGACCTAGCCAACGTTCGATAAAGCTTCATCATTACTTCCTACTAATCATCTACACACACGCACACACGCACACATGCGCACAGATTATTTATTTAACCACAGAAACATAGAAACGTAGAAAATAGGTGCAGGAGGAGGCCATTGGGCCCTTCTTGCCAGCACCGCCATTCATTGCGATCATGGCTGATCGTCCCAAATCAATAACCCGTGCCTGCCTTCTCCCCGTATCACTTGATTCCACTAGTCCCTAGAGCTCTATCTAACTCTCTCTTAAATCCATCCAGTGACTTGGCCTCCACTGCCCTCTGTGGCAGGGAATTCCACAAATTCACAACTCTTTGGGTGAAATTTTTTTTTCTCACCTCAATCTTAAATGGCCTCCCCTTTATTCTAAGACTGTGGTCCCCGTTTCTGGAATCGCCCAACATTGTGAAAAAAATTCCTTTAATAATTTGATATGTTTCTATAAGAATATCCCCTCATCCTTCTGAACTCCTGTGAACACAAGCCTAGTCTTTTCAATCTTTAGAAATCATTTATAAAATTATTTAGAATACATTTTTCTGCTTCTTGCCTCTGACTGCCCCAGGGTTTAATACACAGGCACTGAGAGACATCTGGGTCCCTGTCCAAACCACCAACCCACATCAATGTAAATCACTCACAACTGTGGGAGCCAATTTATCCAGTTATTTTTACATCAGCCAGATATTGAATCTCACATAAATAAACAGAAAAACACTCAATAAGTCAGGCAGCATATGTGGAAAGAGTGGAAAGATGAGGAAAGAATATGTGGATAGCTATTATTTCGGACCAAACACTCTTTGTTGGATTATCCACTCTGATGAGGTGTCTTCAACCTGAAAAATTAACTTTTATTTTCCACAGGTGTTGCCGAACCTGTTGAACGTTTCCATTTATTTTTTGTTATTATTTCAAAATTTCCAGCAACAATTTCCTTTTGATTCTCATTGAATCTCACATGTTGATTCATGTGTATTAATGGTAAATCACTAGTCATCGGTGAGCATAACTTTTCTTACGCACGTGTTTTTTTCTGTTTAACATTTTACTTATCAATATCTTCGTCGTTCCATCGTCTTCTCCTCCCCCATTTCCATTGTGTATTTTTGTGGCTTTGAGAGCTCAGAGGTTTGATATTTCTCAAGGTGATTCCTGGTACAACGCTGATGGTCATTATGAGGAAAACATTGGTAATAGTTGAACTATTGTTTCATTTGGAGGTCTTGTTTAATTAGTATTCCTAACCTCTGTGCTTCTATGTCCACTCGGGGTGGAATGACTTTGCCTGATATCTTTATAGATGCCATTGGTACTAATCGCTTCATTCTATCGAGGCCCAGAAACACTTTGGTGATGTGGGGAACGTTCCTTTGCTTTACCGAAAAAGCTCTCAAATTTACCAAAACATGGTCTTAGACGTAGCTCTTTTTAAAATCTGGTTGTGTGTGAAAGCTAACTCAGTCCTCAAAGGGTTAAGCAGAATCGTCATCGTGGTGAAGAATGAATGAATGGAGAATGAGCCACCTTGTACCTAGTTAATGTTTCATCAATATTTTCAGCTAGTTTAACTCAGTCACCTCTAACATTACACTACCAAAGTAAACCCACATAATATGACGTGCTGTATAAGTTTCCAAACAGTCTAACACTTTGTTAACCCAACATTGTTTTTGAAGTTTTTGTTCATGAACAAACACAGCATACACCTAGCTTTATTTTCCCAAAGACCTGTGGACCACCTCTGGATTTGTTCTTGTCAGGTTCAGATGGGTTTACATGAACCATTTGTAAAGTTTAGACAGAAAAGGGAATCTTTTCATTGGTTGCATGGGCAGAAATGCCTTAATTTATATTACTCTAATTAGCGCTCTGTAAGAGGAATATGCATTGGCCTATTTGCTTGTTAGCTAACTTTTACGTACCTAGACGATCCCAGTTTACTACTTTTCTTACATGCAACTATTTTAAAAATTAAGGCTCTTCCGAACCATCCCAGCAAGACTTGAGAATAGTTACTGAGTAGAAAAAGTTGCTCTGCCGATTGTAAAACCAGGACTTCCAACCCATTCATCGTGTCAATGGGACCACGTCTATCGACTTCGACTTCAGGATCCTCCAATAATGTTTGCTGTGCAACGGGGCAGGACCTTGGAGATTCAACCCCTGGTCAGGTATGTACACCTTCTGCTCCTGCATCTGGCTCCCATCCGCCCATTATGTTTAAACGAGTTTTGCCCATTAATGTAAAGGAGTAAACAATAAGAACTGATGCCTCTTCATCATTCAAGTAGTTTCCCTTTTTTTCCTTGACAAGTTTTTTTTCCCGCAGAGCTATATACATCAGAGTGTTCAATGAAGGAATCCTGACTGGTACACGGCAGAAACTAAAGGTAGAGGTAATCCGAAACAACCCAGTAAAATGAGGTTAAATAGCAAAAATGTTTGTAGGAAAGACACATCACTTGAATATATGTGTCCAATTTCAAGATATCTACGTGGATCCGCCCTTTTCGCCACAAACCGGATTTGCACTCCTTGTAACAGCAGAAGAAGGCTTTGGCAGTCTTTACCGTAACCGGGGGGGGGGGGGGGGGCAGGCAATTCAGTCATAGACGCAGGCTTCCCTCAAAGTCCTGCGCCAGTACATTGAATTTTTTATGGTTAATGACTGACAGAGATGGCCCCAGGTTCAGCACCCGAATGGTTCTGGAATGAACATATAAGCGAGATATATGAATTATTGGAACTCATCATTGAACAGTAACCATCTTCTAGAGTCATATCAGCACAGAAACTTTCAGGCCTTTTGGCCGCAGCATACTAACCAGTACCTCTGCCATAACCAACCCCCGGTTTGTCAGCTCATCGGGGTCAGGTTTCCGCTGCTACTGATAGCTCATAGGTGTTTAAGGGCCTGCCTCTGAGCATGCGCACCCATGCAGCAGCACTGCGACCTAAAGGCCGGCCCCACCAGCAAGGCGCCTGCAAGGGCGAGCGGGCACCGAACTAGAAGGCGTGTAGGTCGAGTGAGTGACAGGCTCTAAGCACAAAAGTCCGACGCGGAAGTTTGCGCGTGTGACGTATCCTTCCGTTAGGATGCGCTGGTCGGGCGCAGCAGGCCCGTTGCCGGCGGCAGAATTTTTGGAACAGTGTCAGTTTTTTTGAGGC